>NC_133517.1:3365000-3475000 GCF_049354715.1 Callithrix jacchus
TGAGCCACCGTGCCTGGCCCTGACTTTTTAATAATTGCCGTTATGACTGTTGTGAGATGGTAGCTCATTGTGGTTTTGATTTGTATTTCTCTAATACCAGTGATGAAGAGCTTTTTTTCATATATTTCTTGGCTGCATAAATGTCTTCTTTTGAGAAGTGTCTGTTCATATCCTTTGCCCACTTTTGAATAGAGTTGCTTGCTTTTCACGATTATTAATAATAATTATTATTTTATTTATTTACTTTGCGAGGTAGTCTCACTCGGTAGCCAGGCTGGAGTGCAATGGCACAATCTTGACTCACTACAACCTCTACCTCCCAGGTCAAGTGATTCTCCTGCCTCAGGTTCCTGAGTGATTGGGACTACAGGCACGTGCCATCATGCCCAGCTAATTTTTGTATTTTTAGTAGAGACAGGGTCAAGATTTTTAGTAAAGATGGAGTTTAGTAGAGACAGGCTAGGGGTTTTTAATAGAGATGGGTTTCACCATGTTGGCCAGGATGCTCTCCATCTCTTGACTTCCTGATCCACCAGCCTCGGCCTCCCAAAGTGCTGGGATTACAGCTGTGGACCACTGCAATGTGCTTTTTCACTATTATATTTAAAGGTTGACATTAATAGATGTTTTAATCAAATTCTGTGGAATTGATGCTTGTCAAGCTTTAGATAAAAGCACTTCCTTCAAGCTTCTCACAACATACTGGCTTTGCCCATGCGGTAGTCTTGCACACAGGGTGCCTCTGCACACTGACGGGTTGGCAGCACTCAGCAGCACAGAGCGCAGAGGCTGAGCTTGTCCGAGAGGACATTGTGCATGCTAACTTCAGACTTGCCAGAGATGTGAAAAGATACTAGTGTTACACGTGATCCTTTTGTTACCTCATTATGTTTCCTCTCATTACAATAACATGGACTCTTCACTGGCATTTCTTTTGTACCTAATTTTCATTTGGTTACAAGGAGACAGCAAATACATTCCTTTGTTAATTTCTTTGAAATATTTACAAGACTTGATATTTAGAGAAGGTGTATCAGGATAATTTAATGGATATACTTGATTAAAATTTGAGCCAATTTTTTTTTTGTATGTGACCACATACCGTAACTGGGTGCTTTAGATTCATGAAGAGTAAAGCAATAGCTTGGAAACAAACAAATAAACAAAAAACTGGGAAAGAGATGATAACTCAGTCACAAGGTATAATTGCATTTTGATAACAGACGGCAGCTAGTAAATGCTTTTCTCTCAAAGTAGGGAGGCTGAATATTACAAAAATGTTGAAACTAAAGAGCATTTACATTTATGCTAGATAATGAGTTATTACAGATGATTCTTTACAGAGATATTTCATTAACCTGTGCCCCTAATGAATATCTCATTATTAATAATATTAAGCTCTATAAAGCAGTTTTCTGCTAATGTCTACATGTCAAACCTACGCTGTTAAGGAAAACACAGGGCAGAATTGAGGGCTCCAGATGACTGCACGTCATACATAAACTTCTGCGACAATTTAATCGGTTATGAGTTGTTCAATGTCTTCCTACTAAGAAGACAACAAAATGGAAGCAAAGCCCAGGTGCCAGCTCAGATGCTTAGTCTGTTTCCTGTTTGCTAGTTGAGTTCATGACATACGAAGGCAGATAGTCGCTTAAGCCACTCATCAACGAGCAGAGAGATAACACTTTCTTTTCACCAAGAAAACCACCAATGTGACTTTAAAAATGGCACCTATCACCCACAGGAAATATAGCATCACCACAGATGCTTGGAAACATCTGTGACTACAATTCCCTAGTGAAAGGTTTGAGTGCATCGCTGGCCTTTTAGATCTCTTTGAGGTATAATAAATAGGTGTTAACTGAGAGGAACACTTGTTCTAACCCAATTAACTTGTAACACAGGTAGTCTCACACAATACAATCAAAGATTTGAAACAGCAAATTTTTCATTGAACCTGAAAGTTTTTTTATATGAAATTCAAATAAACAAAAAGCAGGCAATAAAACAGAATCTTATATATCTTAATACCCAGATACATAAGACCCATAACAAGATTTAGACTCAACGAGACAGAAAATTAATAAGGATATCCAGGACTTCAACTCAGATCCGGAACAAGTAAACTCAATAAATATTTATAGAGTTCTCCATTTTAAATACACAAAATATTGATCGGCCATTATTAATACCCATTTTTAGAATGAAGCAATATTCCTGTTCTCTCTCCCTCTTTTTCTTCCTCATTCTTCCTCTCCTTCTCTCTTTTTACTTTTCAACATCCTAGTTCCTCACTTCTACTCAATACATTCCTCTGAACACCTGATTCCTTGTGATTCTCCCGTCCCACTGAAACCTCCAATCCAAAAAAGAAAAAAAAAAAAACAACAAAAAACATTGTGAGGTCCTCTAGGGCTTCTCAACTTTCAAAGATTCTCAAATATAGTTTAGAGCATTGGTAGCAAAAACCAGAGTAGGGGAAAAAAAAAAAAAGAAATTCAAATAAACAAAAAACAGGCAATAAAACAGAATCTGAACATACCCCACCGCTGCCCACCTCGGAGCAGTTCTCATTGGAAATTGGAATGAACAACTGACCATGTGCTTCTTAAGCAGATAGAGAAAAATGGTTTGAAAGGTTGGCTTAATTGTGTCGATGATTTTATCTTTACAATGACGATGAGACAAAGTGAGGAATGGAAGGAAGGTTTATTGGGTTGAGAAGAGTGACAATCACCAGTGAAGAAGAATGCAATTACAAAAATTTATATTTTCCTTCTTGTAAAATGTTTCTTCACTTTTCCCAATTCAGTGGTTCCAGGTCCATGTTTAATCTTAGGCATGCAGGATATTATTCGCTCGGGAGTGACAAGATTCATACCCTTAAATTTCACATCAAATTGCTATCGTTAACTTCTTAAAGGTACAGTAGAGTAGGAACTGCTTCACCCCATGTACTGATTTACAGGTAGTTGGGAAAATGGGTTCCAAAAATAAGCTCTGAATCCTGTGACACCTCCTGAGGGTGAAGCCAAGGAGTAGTGTTCTCAAGGCTGCTGTTACTTCAGGCTCCATCATGTGAAGGGACATGTTCCTTCAAAATATGTATGTTGGAACCAAAACCCCAACAAGATAGTATTAAGAGGTGAGGCGTTTGAGGAAGTCATTATGTCATGGGAGCTTTCTCGCCACAGTGATCACGTCATGGGAGCTTCCTCGCCACAGTGATCACGTCATGGGAGCTTTCTCACCACAGTGATTACATCATGGGAGCTTTCTCACCACATTAATTACGTCATGGGAGCTTTCTCACCACAGTGATTACGTCATGGGAGCTTTCTCCCCACAGTGATTACGTCATGGGAGCTTTCTCGCCACAGTGATTACGTCTTGGGAGCTTTCTCACCACAGTGATTACATCATGGGAGCTTTCTCACCACATTAATTACGTCATGGGAGCTTTCTCACCACAGTGATTACGTCATGGGAGCTTTCTCACCACAGTGATTACGTCATGGGAGTTTTCTCACCACAGTGATTACGTCATGGGAGCTTTCTCACCACAGTGATTACGTCTTGGGAGCTTTCTCACCACAGTGATTACGTCTTGGGAGCTTTCTCACCATGAACAGGATTAAAGCCTCATGAAAGAGTCTTCAGATGTAATCCCAGCTACTCAGGAGGCTGAGGCAGGAGAATTGCCTGAACCCAGGAGGCGGAGGTTGCGGTGAGCCGAGATCGCGCCATTGCACTCCAGCCTGCATAACAAGAGCGAAACTCCGTCTCAAAAAAAAATAAATAAATAAAATAAAATAAAATAAAATAATAATTAAAAAAAGAGTCTTCAGTGACCTACCTCTGCTTTTTCCCCTTTCACCGTATGGGGACACAATGTTTATTCCCTCTAGAGGACACAGCGACAAGACACCATCTTGGGAGCAGACAGAGAGCCCTTATTAGACACTAAATCTGCCAGCACCTTGATCTTGGATTCCCCAGCCTTCAGACTGTGGAAGAATTAATTGCTACTATTGATAAATTGACCAGTTTCGAGTATTTTGTTATTGCAGCACAAGCAGACTAATAAAATGTAGATATGACTTCCCGACCTGTATTATTTTTCTTCTTTCTGAAGAATTTCCTTTAACATTTCTTTCAAGGCAGGTCTCAATTTTTGTTTGACTGAAAAAATCTTTATTTCTCTTTTACCATTGAAGGATAATTTTATAGAAAACAAATTTAGGTTGGTCACATTTTTTTCTTTCACTGTTTTGAATTTTTATTCTACTCTTTTCTTACTTGCATGGTGTCTGAAGTCAGATATAATCTTGTTCTTGCTTCTCTAGAGGTAAAGTGTATTTTTCCTTTTGACTTCTTTGAATATTCCCTCATCTTTGATTTTCCGGAGTTTGAATCTGGTGTGACTAGGGGTAGATTCTTATCTTGTCCATACCAAGCATTCAACACTTTGTTAATTACAATGAGGTTTTCTTACCGCACTTCCGGCTCTAGCAGCTCCCTGACTTCTGCTCTGATATATTGTGATACTTTGGATGTGCCTGTCTCTCCATTTTTTAAACTTTTACTTTAGATTCAAGTGTTCATGTGCAGGTTTGTTATATAGTTAAATTTCATATCATGGGGATTTGGTGTACAAGTTATTTTATCACACAAGTAATAAGCATAATACCTGATGGGTGTTTTTCCCCATTCTCTGCTCTTAAGTGGGCCCTGGTGTGTGTGTGAGTGTTGTTTCCTTCTTTGTGTCTATATGTGCTTGATGTTTAGTTTCCACTTTTAAGTGAGAAGATGCGGTATTTTGTTTTTCTGTTCCTGTGTTAGTTTGCTTTGTCTCTCTGATTGAAGTGATAACTTTTGGAGCCCTTAGATGCCAGATTGGAAACGGGAAGTTACCCTAAGCCATTTTTATCTTAAACTGATTCTTTTTTTTTTGTTTTGAGATGGAGTCTTGCTCTTTCACTCAGACTGGAGTGGAGCCTCATGATCTTGGCTCACAGCAACCTCCACCTCCCGGGTTCAAGCAATTCTCTGCCTCAATCTCCGGAGTAGCTGGCATTACCGGCACCTGCCACCACGCCTGGCTAATTTTCTGGTATTTTTAGAAGAGAAGGGGTTTCATCATCTTGGCCAGGCTGATTTTGAACTCCTGACCCGTGATTCACCTGCATTAGCCTCCCAAAGTGCTGGGATTATAGGTATGAGTCACCACATGTGGCCACTCTTAACCTCATTTATATATATGTGTGTGTGTGTGCGCACGTGTGTGTGTGTGGTGTTGCCTCCAAGGCCTCTGTTCTGTTCCATTGGTCTATATCTCTGTTTTGGTATCAGTACCATGCTGTTTTGATTACTGTAGGCTTGTAGTATAGTTTGAAGTCAGGTCACATGATGCCTCCAGTTTTGTTCTTTTTGCTTAGAATTGACTTGGCTATATGGGCTCTCTTTGGGTTTCATATAAAGTTTAATGTGGTTTTTTCCAGTTCTGTGAAGAAGGTCATTGGTAGCTTGATGGGTATAGCATTGAAACTATAAATTACTTCAGGCAGTATGGCAATTTTCACAGTACTGATTCTTCCTAACTATGAGCATGGACTATTTCTCCATCTGTTTATGTCCTCTCTTATTTCATTGAGCAGTGGTTTGTAGTTCTCCTTGAAGAGGTCCTGTACATCCTTTGTTAGTTCTATTTCTTGGTATTTTATTCTCTTTGTAGCAACTGTGAGTGGCAGTTCTTTCTTGATTTGGCTCTCTTTAAGTCTGTTTTGGGTATATAGGAATGCAGACAACATGATTGTATTGTCTCAGCACAAAATCTCCTTAAACTGTTAAGCAACTTCAGCAAAGTCATGGAAACAAAATCAATGTGCAGAAATCACAGGCACTCCTATACACCATTAACCTCATTCTTATTTTATCCTGGAAGTCATGAATGATGGACATGCAATTTTATCCAAAAATTTATTTAAATGAACTCCTCTAAGAGCAACTAGAATGGCAATTATTTCCTCTGACATCTTTTATCTTATTTTACCTTTTGAAGAAATACATATAGGTAACATTGATGATAAGCATGTTAATATTGGATTTGTCTACATGCTGTGTCTTTAGAATGCTGAGCAAGCATAACTCAGTCCTCTTTAATCTCCAAAATTTCAAATATTTGTAAGGCAAAATATTCATAGGTCAAAACTTAATTTCAAATACTGTCCATTTAAATATATACGTAGAGATATAAAGCCATTACTATTGTTGATTTCTATAATCCATTAGAGTTTAAAGTTTATGATTGACTAGAGTTTAAGCTAAGACCAGGAGGTCAGATTTAACCCTCACTTGTTTTTATAAAGTTGTAGTTTTTCACAAACAGAAATTTATTTACATATTATCTGTGGCTTTCACATTACAGTAGTACAGTTGAGTAATTGCCATAGATCCTGCATGTCCCATACAACTTAAGACATTTACTCTCTTAATCTTTACAGAAAAAAGATTACCAACTGTTACTTTAAGACGTAGAGCAGATTTTGAGATTTTTTCAGTGTACATATGTTTAACAAGCCAAACACTCCATAGGGGCAAATTTGGCTTAGTTTTGTAGTCTTTTTTAAGTGTATTTATTATAGGCTGTCTATATTTCTATACCTATAAGGTGGTAATTTAAAAGGAAGAGAATTTGGTATTTATATAGTTCATTGAAAAATTAAAAATATATTCAGTCTAGAAATGGTAAAACAATATTCGAATTTCTATTCCTTTTAATTTTCATTTTGAATTTCAAACTTTCATGTTACCTCTGCTACCTCGTCTTGCTATTTTTAATTTACGTGTCTCCTAATCATTCCTGTGCTGTTAAATCATGACTTTAGTGTCCTGCTTAACATCTCCCCTTTCATTTCTCTTTCTGTCACTATCCCTTGTGACTTCAACAGCTGTCAGTAATATTTGCCTTCACTGCGTCTCCTCGCTGGCAAAGCTTGCCCTTAGCAGCTCCAGCCGGTCCATTTCCACGTTGTGCCATTGCCCTCATCACCAGCCATAAAGCTGCATCACTAATTCTCCTCATCGTCAGCTGCCCTATTGTGCTGTCAAATCCTCCCTGGCCAGCCTGGATCCCATGGCACGTTGCTATAATTCCTCTTTTGCAGACATTCTTAGTTCTCTTACTTCTTTCTCCTGTTAAATTACTTTGACAGAAAATCAAAGCTTGCAGGCTTCATCTAGCCCCTATTTGCTTGAGAACGTGACAAGATAGTGCTAAAGAGTCTAACTGAAATTCATGATCACAGATTTCAAATACATACTTGTCAGTGCCTAGCAATCTGGTCATTCCTTTTCACTATATTTCTTTCTCCCTATTCTCCATTTTCTTGTTATCAGAATAAGCTGCCCTAGTTCTTACCAAAGATCCACCTTTAGCTGCGTACTAGATTTCATCTGGTCTCACTTCTCAAATATTGAATTATTGCTAGTTTTCTCTTCTCTTTCCTGCATGATCGTATCTCTACTTTTATGGTTTTAGTTATATCAACATAAGATCATGTGTTCCTTTCATACTGACGGTCTCCTGAACCCTTGATATCGCCTGGTTTCTAGTTACTGTTTCACCTTTCATACTAAAGGTCTCCTGAACCCTTGATGTTGCCTGGTTTCTAGTTACTGTTTCACCTTTCATACTAAAGGTCTCCTGAACCCTTGATGTCGCCTGGTTTCTAGTTACTGTTTCACCTTTCTACTGTACTAACAACAAGTACAAGATAATGTGTATTTGTTGAAAGAATTTTCTACAGACACTATCAGAATTTCCGTACCTCACATTCTCTTCTCAGCCTTCTCTAGTCAGGCTCTGCCCTTACTTCTGTGTTGTCAAATCCAATGTTCAGTTCTCTGCGTTTATATCTTACCCACCTGATTTTCAGTATCTGACACTGTTGACCATACCTCCTATCTTGAATTCTTTTTTTCCCTGGGCTTTTAAGAAAACAAAAGGCCCAGTTTTTCCTTCCATAAAATATGTAACCATCTACTTTCTTTCCTTTTTTCCTCCTCCTGACTCCTCTTCCTTTTTTTCTCATCTACAAAATATTGCAGCACTTGCTCCCAGACCATTTGATCTTGCGCTTTGTATTATCTCAGCTCTTTCAGCGCTTTAAATACACCTACATGTCAATGACTCCACAATATGTTTCTCAGCCCCGACTTTTCTCCATAACCCCAGACATATATCAAATGGTACCTTTGACATCACCATTTGGATGTTAAATTGGAATTTCCCAGTTAACATGTCCAAAATAGACTCTCACAGCCGTGATTCTCAGACTCCAAATTTCAGAGTAACACATAAACAGTAATTGATTTTCACCTCTACCGTCAAAGTCTAGATTCAGTTTCTCAGCAACTCTTACGTATTATAACCCTAAAATATATCCTGAGTAGGACCATTTCTGACCACTTTCATGTTTATTGCCTTTGCTGAGTTCCCTTCAACTAGCACCTAATTAATTGCATTTTTATCTCACTACTTTACAATCTAGCTTTTTTTTTTTTTTTTTTTTTTTTTTGAGACAGAGTTTCGCTCTTGTTACCCAGGCTGGAGTGCAATGGCGTGATCTCGGCTCACCGCAACCTCCGCCTCCTGGGTTCAGGCAATTCTCCTGCCTCAGCCTCCTGAGTAGCTGGGATTACAGTCACGCACCACCACACCCAGCTAATTTTTTGCATTTTTCAGTAGAGACGGGGTTTCACCATGTTGACCAGGATGGTCTCAATCTCTTGACCTTGTGATCCACCTGCCTTGGCCTCCCGAAGTGCTGGGATTACAGGCATAAGCCACCACACCCGGCCACAATCTAGCTTCTTAAAATCAGTTTGCACATGGTAATCAGTAGAGACTTTTTTAAATGCACCTGTGCATACCTTTGCTTAACACTCTCCAATGACTTTTTATTTCATTTATCATTGCCTAAAAGTGTCTGAAAGATCTGGCTTGCAGGTATCTCTTTAACTCTTCCCTCCTTAATTGCTACGTTCTGGCCTGCTTGCCTGATTTTCAGGCACTTATGTTAAACCTAATGCACTGGCTATTCTTTCTGTTCAGACCTTCTGCTCATTCTCAGACCAACTAATGAAAGAAGCTACCTGGTTACTGTTACATAATATTGTTTAATTTTCTGTCTAGGCCCTAATCAGATACTGACACCATGAGAATGTAAGCCTCGTGGGAAAGTAAATTTTGTGTCTCCTGGTTCTACATAGGTGCCTACGGCAGTACCTGATACTGACTATATGTCAAATGTGAATCATGTGACAAATGTGACAAACTTTGGAGAGATGAAAAAAAATCTAATGGGACGTCAAAAAATAGCTACATACATTGTGGTTCTATCACATAGGAGGAACAGGAAAAATATTTTGAAATAGAATTTGGCAGTAAATTTATTTGTTGAATTCAGTGAACAGATGAGACAATTTGGTTGGTAGGTTTCTGATTTAAATCAGGTGAATTTGTAGGACTGTAGTTCTTCGTAAATCATAGAAATTTATTTTTGTGACTATACAGGCTCGTCGTTTCAATTAGTATATTGAACAAGAATTGACACCAGCATTGTAATCAAATATGTCTATGGATGATGTAAAAATATAGAAAATAGAATCCTGATTTGTTTGGAATGATACAGTTGGTAGTAGATAAGCATTGAATATGAATTTTAGAATCACCAAAGGTCAATATTAAAAATTATCAAGCCAATCAAACCAATTATTTTAATAACTTTGTGTTCTGTTTGTAACAACTATATGTAGTATTGTTATGTTAAAAGAATTTGGTACACTGGAGACCTGACGGATAAGCCTACTTTTCTATTTGAAATGTATAAAGAGATTATATTTACACTCAATATTAAAAAGTATAAAAGGATTTTCATTACGATTGTAAGCAACACTGAAATACTTAAGTCAACTTAAAAGTTATCAACTTTATGAGCTTAACTCATTAGATTTATAGGCCATTTAATAATTGCTAATGTTTTGTTTGTAAGACATTTACGTATTCAGAAAATTTGATATGTCAAATTTATAATGTAACAATATGTAAGGGATTTTAGCTAAGATACAAAAATATTATAAAGGATCAATAAAATATAGTATATTTATACGTAGAGTAACAATATTTAAAAATTAAATTTGATTAACTAAAATTGCTTTCCTACTTGTGCTTCAACAAACTTGTATTCAGAAAATTTGATATGTTAAATTTATAATGTAACAATATATAAGGGATTTGAGCGAAGATACAAAAATATTGTAAAGGATTGATAAAATACAGTATATTTATACATAGATTAACAATATTTAAAAATTAAATTTGTTTAGCTAAAATTGTTTTTCTACTTGTACTTCAACAAACCAAATAACAGTTAATAAGAATTTTAGAAAAGTACTATAAATAGAAGCCACTCTATTGAAACTAGAAATACTCCCATTCTCATATATATTCTCTAACATCTCCATTTCATTTGCTATTTCTAAATAAATTCTTGTGGGTTAGGTATAACAAGCATTAGAGTTCCCATTTTGGGATAAAATATAGGAATTCACACTGGTTTCATCAGTACACTCTACTGTCTACCATCTTATGTCCATGTTTCTTCTATCTGAAACATTTTTGTTATCCTTTATGTCCCTCCTTCTTTTGGCTGATTTCTTCTGTGTTTCTCCAACACAGAAGAATATTCCTTCCTTGAACCCCCACAAATATTCCTTCCTTGATCCCCCACAATAGAATAGATGTGCTCTCTGTGTATCCTCCTGGCTTTCTGTGCAAACCTCATGACTGTATTTACTGCCCTGTTTGTAGTCATTTAGCTGTTCCTAGACCCCACGTTCATTGTTGATAAGGCTCTTACTGTTTCGTAGTTATGCCTCCAATGTCTTGCATGTCTTTTTAGTGCATAGCGGGTTACTTAGTAGTAAACACTGCTGTGATTGAAGAAGTTACATGAATAAAGCCATGCAGCTAAAACATAACCGATTATTTTTTACTGTGGATACTCTGCTCCGTCCAAGTGTCTCTTTCCTTTTCCCAAATCATTGCTTATATTCTAGAAATCCTTGAATTAAACATATTATGCAAATAGTCCCTAATGACTGGAATTGAAAAAGCTGGATATTAAAATATTGACATATCTTTTGCGATTAAATAAATCAGGATATTTTCCTATGGAGCTCAAATTTATTTTCAGTAGGAAATGAGCCAGTTAGCTCAAACAGATCATGGGAATACAGCTGGAAGACGCTATACATAAGTCGGAAGTCAAAGAATATACATGCGTAAAGCACGTGTTCAATCCCTAAACCTGCTGCACACTGCCCAGAATCCTCAGCATCCCATCAGCATCCTCTGAAACTTCACAGTGAGACATTGATCTGTGCCGTATGTGGAATAAAATCAGCCCTCCAGTAGCTGACACACCATGGGTGGAGGAGGTGGCTATCCCACGCAGTACAGAATACAAAGCAGTGGAGGCTGAGTGACACTCAGTGGGGTAAGTAGTGAGAGCTTCAGGAAACCCAAAAGTCGTCATCAGGCCACAGCAGAGCAGAATGTTCTGCTGCTATATGCGCCTGAACTGTTACTATACCAATAATAGTGCCTGGCCCATATGAGGAAATATTTGTGCATGAATGAATTAATGTGGAATTAAGCTTCAAATTTTATGAATAAAAGTTACACATAGAACCCTTCAAAAATATTTTGGAGATTTTTGGATTTATCTAATGCCTCTCTACCTGCCACCTTGTTGTCAAATAATTTATATATATTTTAATGGGGACATTTTAAGGCCTTAACCTAAAGCTCGATTATTGTGAACTATGAGAGTTAGATGAGTGGTTTGTAGAGGAAAGCTTTCAGAACGGTTCACAGTTGGGCACAGGAGCAGCTGCTCACTCTAGCCTGAATAATAGGCTTTAAAAGAGGCATCAAAGAGGTCTCCTTCCGAAGCCTTGGGGTTTCTCATTAACACTCTTTCTCCAAGAAGAGGTGAGGTCCATAAGAAAATAAAATACAAGGCTTGGAAACACATTTTTGTACTTATTTTTAATGTGTTTATTGGTGGGTGTCTGCATTTTTGCTACTTTTACCTTTAAATGTAGTCGTGCTCAACAAGCAAACACTTGAAAATCTGAGACTATTCGCAAATGGGAATTGAAGAAATCTTTCAAGATAATAACACATCTCAGGCAAAATTATCATAAGATCAAACACAGTTCTTAAGCTATCAAAGTTATTAAAATGAAATGCAAAATCAAGATTAATTTTATCATATTAAATAAACTAATGAATTAATTAAAGCCCTCAAATATACAAGTTCGAAGGAAAATTAGATTTTTGAAGCTATGTCTTGGGGGATCATTTTTTTGAATAGGTCAAAAGATTTAATTATTCTGAATTCACAAGTGCTTTTAACAGCATTTTGCAGCAATAATGGAAAACAAGAATTAGCAGCAGCATTCACATTGTGCTTGATATTGCTCTCATAACACGAAGAAATCCATTTGCTGTGTTTTATCTATGGTACTCAGGTTTTCATTAACATTACAAGTGTTTTCTGATGGACTCAGATCAATGTAGTTCTACAAGTACCATGAGCTTTTGTTAAAAAAAAAAAAACAAGTGTAAGAGGTAATTTACTATCTAGATTCATTGAATGAGGTTAATACATTACTTATAAATAATTCCAGCTGGTTTTTAAAAATAATTGTGAAAATTTCATAATTAATAGCACTCTGTCAAACCCTTTCTATCTCTGAAACTATGGTGCTTTGAAAAAGATGGCATTTAAATGTGTGGAGAATATTCCAAAGTAGTTTGGACTCTATAATGCAAATTTAAAAACTCTTGTAATTCAACTTTCCTCGAGAATATCAAGTTAAATATCAACTACCTTATCTATGAAAATTAAAAATGAAGAAAAAAGAAAAATTAAAACTTTTATTTTTTGGGTGACGAAGACTACTTTATATTTTTTATTTCCCGTTTTCTGATGTCACTTATCTTTGTAGTTTTATCTCATAATTAGAATTTTCCATTTTCTTTTATAATAGCCAATACACCCAATATGTTTAATGTAAAACATTGTGGTTATCACAAAGTACTCATGTTACTATTTGTCTCGATTGAGCTAACCATGCTTCTCATTTGTGCTCTTTTTCATCATTAATAGCAGGTAGAGGCATTATTATTAATACAGGCATTATTTGGGTAATCTTTTATGATTATCCTATACTGAGATTTGATTTAGTTGTTACCATATCTTACAGTATAATAAAAAGGACATTATTTGTGATTACAACTTTAAAAAGTGTGGAAAACTAACCCTTCTAAGCTTCTAATTCTTCAATTTGGCGTCATGAATTCACGGTGTGTGCATTTGGGCATGATTCATGCTTCTGTTGGGTTTACCATCTTCGTGCCATAGTGTATATAAGAAGGACTGCACCTCATATGTCATCAGTAATCATAGTTTTGCCCAGGTGCAGCAAAGAAAAATGACAACAAAGACAGAAAAACAAAACCCAAAGCGTTTATAGCAGAACTTGGCCATATTTCTAATTGCTCCATTGAGTCATTTACCTCCATTCATTTTCTTTTCCCTGTTGCTTCTAATTTCGATGTGTCATAAACATGGAGAGGTTTTATTTCCCTGTCGATACATTTTTCTATCTTCAGGGGTTCTGCTGAACCTGCTGACTCGCCAGGAACAGTTGAAATTCATAGGACTCTTATCGTGTGGCCAAAATATAGTTAACATAGTATTACTTGTTTATTTAGATCATCGTGATTAATCATAAATAGTCATTTAAATCTCCAGACGATCATGTTAGAAATCTGAATACCTGAATTTATATTTTCAATCATATTTTCTGATTGGTGGAGTTACTCTAGTGGGGATCAGGGAGCCAGACTCTTTTTCCTAACCTCTGCTCTTCCTGAGGGGCTGCACGTGTGTGTGTAATGAGAGGCAGGGAAGGTGTCCCACTGACTGTGATAACGGGTAAATGACTCACACTCTCTGGACTCATATTTCTTCCCGTGTGTTTGTTGTGTGTGCATGCACGTGTGTGTGTGTGTGTTTAGAGAGAGAGAGATAGAGAGAACAATTTGGCTTTTACATACTTAGATTCTTAAAATTCCTTTCTCTGTATGCCAGTTAAAGGGCTTGGGACAAAACAAATGCCAGACTTCACTAACTGCATTAGAAATTAAGAGCATTTGCTTGCAAATATGGAAGTCGATATTTAAAACATCAGGGCAAAGGCCATGACTGGCAGCACTGATTGAAACAGGCAAGTATTCCAAGGCGCTGCATGATTTTCCTCATCACTGGCAAATCCCAGGACCTTGTACTCAGCCTCCTGGGTCAAGCCACACTCCTGAGACTTGTTTGTGAGAAAAACATCTGCTGATTTTCTAATCGTCAAATTTCTCATAATGCTCTAACCTCTCAGGCTGTCACTCCTCTCCAGGGTCAGGGTGCTCTCCTTGTCCTCGCACTAGTGTATTAAAACAGTTGATTTGTGGTGAGAAGAAAGATATTTAGAAGGAAAAGTAAAACTGTAAAGGCTTTAATAAATGGGAAAGTGGAGATAAAAAGAAATTGGGAGAAGTAATAAATCACGTTAAGTATTCTTAAACTAGGGCCAGGGAGAGACAAAAACCTCAAAGCAAAATTTATATTTTGTAATTTGTGTGATAAGCCATTCACCAAATCCAAGCTGTTATGTTTCATGGAAAACCTACAGATGCGTTCAGGCAGTAGAAAGAAAAAGAGTAAACATTAGTATCTTTCTAAAAAAAAATTTAACTATTTATTTAAAATAAATAATTAGCTCTCTGAGAAAGTGGTAAATACTTTCTAAGGACATCAAAAGACACATCAGAGATGATGAGCTAACAGACTGTCAGTTTTTCTATCGTAAGCATGTTAGGTTTCCTTTTAGAAATAGGGCAAGTTGGAGAGACTCAAGATGGTGCTGTGAGAACAACCCAGGATGGGAGCTTGCGTTGTGTCCGCGGAGAGGTGAGTCTGAGCTGCATTTCCAGACTGATCTTTGTTGCCCACGGAACGGGGAAATTCCCAAGTGAAGAGGAGACGCGGGACGCCAGGCAGAACCTCCGCCTGGCAAAGCTGGCAGCTGGGGTGGCGGCGGCCGGCCCTGCCCAGTGCTCCCCACAGGGCACGCTTGTCCGGGTGCCCTGTTGAACCAGCAACCGGAGACGTGAGAAGGCTGGACTTGAGACCGAGCTAGACTTGGACAGTGGGCCAGCCCAGGGGATTGCCGAGACAGAGCGTTAGGGGTGGCCTAGTGGGACGAACAAAACCGCGATCTCAAACAAGCCCCGTGCAGACGGCCGGAGACGCTCTGAGGGGGAGGGGCGGCCACCATTACCGAGGCAACCCGCCCCAACTGAGATACACGCCCATTGCTGACACAGCCAGCCATTGCCGAGGCAACCCGCCCCTACTGAGATACACGCCCACTGCTGACGCAGCCTGCCGTTGCCGAGGCAACCCGCTACAACAGAGAGTCTCCGCCGGAGGGCATGGTGGAGAACACAGCAGAACAGCGGAGCCAGGGCGAGCCTCACCACAGCAGGGTGGAGCCTCGGCAGGCAAACAGTGGCTAGTCTGCGTCCTAGCTGGGCAGGACCTCAACGGACATCCAAAAATAAAGCCCAAACCCCTCAACACAGAGCATTTGAGAAAAAAAAGGGTTTTTTTTAATGAGCTCTGTTGCAGCAGAATCAAACATAGCAGCCTAACAGCCCTGAATGAACAACAGAGCTCACAGCTCAGCAATTAAGCCCCTATAAAGTACAAACTGTCTCCTCAAGCAGCTCCCTGAACCCTTTATATCCAAAAGACTGACATTAGGCAGGCATCATCGTGGGACAAAGAGAGCAGAAAAAGAAACTGGTAGCATCCCTCGCTGTGCCACAGCAGCTAGAGGTGCACCCCAGACAAGCAGGGTCTGGAGCGAACCTCAGCAGTCGTACAGCGAAGGGGCTAGACTGGTAGAAGGAAAACCAAGCAACAGAAATACTTCATCATCAACATTCTGGGTGTCCACTCAGAGACCCAATCGAAAAGTCAGCAACTACGCAGACGACCAGCAGACAAATCCACAAAGATGGGAACAAACCAGCGCAAAAAGGAGGAAAACACCCGAAACCAGAACACCTCGTCTCCTAGAAAGGACCGAAACTCCTCCCCAACAAGGGAACAAAGCTGGACGGAGAATGACTGTGACGAAATGACGGAATTAGACTTCAGAAGATGGATAATGAGAAACTTTTGTGAGCTAAAAGATCATGTATTAAATCAATGCAAAGAAACTAAGAACCTTGAAAAAAGATTTGAAAAAAGATTCGAGGAAATGATAACAAGAATGGATAACTTAGAGAGGAATATGAATGAATTAAAGGAGCTGAAAAACACAATACGAGAACTTTGCGAAGCATGCACAAGTTTCAATAGCCGAATCGACCAAGCAGAAGAAAGAATATCTGAAGTCGAAGACCAACTCAATGAAATAAAACGAGAAATCAAGATTAGAGAAAAAAGCGCAAAAAGGAATGAACAAAGTCTCCAAGAAATGTGGGACTATGTGAAAAGACCTAACCTACGTTTGATAGGTGTATCAGAAGGGGACGAAGAGAATGAATCCAAGCTGGAAAATACTCTTCAGGACATCATCCAGGAAAACTTCCCCACCTAGCAAGACAGGCCAACACTCAATTGCAGGAAATACAGAGAACACCACAAAGATACTTCGCAAGAAGAGCAACCCCAAGGCACATAATCGTTAGATTCAACAGGGTTGAAATAAAGGAGAGAATACTAAGGGCAGCCAGAGAGAAAGGTCGGGTCACCCACAAAGGGAAGCCCATCAGACTCACAGCAGATCTCTCGGCAGAAACACTACAAGCCAGAAGAGAGTGGGGGCCAATATTCAACATTCTTAAAGAAAAGAACTTTCAACCCAGAATTTCATATCCAGCCAAACTGAGCTTCAGAAGTGAAGGAAAAATAAAATCCTTTGCGAACAAGCAAGTACTCAGAGATTTTGTCACCACCAGGCCTGCTTTACAAGAGCTCCTAAAAGAGGCACTACACATAGAAAGGATCAACCAGTACCAGCCATTCCAAAATCACACTGAATGCTAAAGAGCATCAACATAATGAAGAATCTACAACAACTAACAGGCAAAACAGCCACTTAGCATCAAAATGGCAGTATCAAATTCACACATAACAATATTAACCCTAAATGTAAATGGACTAAATGCACCAATCAAAAGGCACAGACTGGCAAATTGGATAAAAATCCAAAACCTATCAGTGTGCTGTATCCAGGAAACCCATCTCACATGCAAGGATACACAAAGGCTCAAAATAAAGGGATGGAGGAAGATTTACCAAGCAAACGGAAAGCAAAAAAAAGCAGGAGTTGCAATTCTTATCTCTGATAAAATAGACTTTAAAGCAACAAAGATCAGAAGAGACAAAGAAGGCCATTACATAATGGTAAAAGGATCGATACAGAAAGAAGAGCTAACGATCCTAAACATATATGGACCCAATGCAGGAGCACCCAGATACATAAGGCAAGTTCTTAACGACTTACAAAAGGACTTAGACTCCCACACAATAATAGTGGGAGACTTTAACACTCCACTGTCAATATTAGAAAGATCAACCAGACAAAATATCAACAAGGATATCCAGGGCTTGAACTCAGACCTGGAGCAAGCAAACCTGGTGGACATTTACAGAACTCTCCACCCCAACTCCACAGAATACACATTCTTCTCAGCACCACATCACACCTACTCTAAAACTGACCACATCATTGGAAGTAAAGCACTGCTCAACAAATGCAAAACAACTGAAATCATTAAAAACAGCCTCTCAGACCATAGTGCAATCAAGTTAGAACTCAGAATTCAGAAACAAACCCAGAACCGCACAGCTTCATGGAAACTGAACAACTGGCTCTTGAATGTTGACTGGGTAAACAATGAAATGAAGGCAGAAATAAAGAAGTTCTTCGAAACCAATGAGAACGAAGACACAACGTGCCAGAACCTCTGGGACACATTTAAAGCAGTCTCTAGAGGAAAGTATATAGCAATAAGTGCCCATATGAGGAGAATGGAGAGATCCAAAATTGACACCCTATCATCAAAATTGAAAGAGCTAGAGGAGCAAGATCAAAAAAACTCAAAACCCAGCAGAAGACAAGAAATAACTAAGATCAGAGCTGAACGGAAGGAGATTGAGACACGAAAAACCCTTCAAAAAATCAATAAATCCAAGAGCTGTTTTTTTGAAAAGATCAACAAAATAGACAGACCACTAGCCAGATTGATTAAAAATAAAAGAGAGAACAACCAAATAGATGCAATAAAAAATGATAAAGGGGGCCGGGCGCGGTGGCTCAAGCCTGTAATCCCAGCACTTTGGGAGGCCGAGGCGGGTGGATCACGAGGTCACCAGATCGGGACCATCCTGGTCAACATGGTGAAACCCCGTCTCTACTAAAAATACAAAAAATTAGCTGGGCACGGTGGTGCGTGCCTGTAATCCCAGCTACTCGGGAGGCTGAGGCAGGAGAATTGCCTGAACCCAGGAGGCGGAGGTTGCGGTGAGCCGAGATTGCGCCATTGCACTCCAGCCTGGGTAACAAGAGCGAAACTCCGTCTCAAAAAAAAAAAAAAAAAATGATAAAGGGGAAATCACCACAAACGATTGTCAGGAGGAGAGTCACTGGTCCAGTGCTTTGTAGAAAAATTTGCCCTCTTCTAAAAAGTTTAAGATACGCTCCTGTCATGACACAAAAATGTGTCTCTTCAGTATAAAATTCCCCTTTTTGAGGATCATGAGAAATACACAAATTGATCAGGTATAGAAATAAGAATATATAAACATTGTGTATTCATGCAATGGAAATGTCTTACAATGATTAAAAACCATTAACTAGAGCTTTATCTATCATTTCAAAGAATATAGTGCTTATGAAACAAAACACATTGCAGAACCATTGAGACCACAGAAAGTTGCATAGATAGTCCAGAAAACACCTGTATCCTTCACCTGGCTTCCCTCAGTACAGCTAGCATAATCCTAATGCGGCATCAAAACAGGAAACGTAATATTGGCTCACAGTGTAAGTATACCTCAGTGTCATTTTACCTCATGCTCATATTTGTGTAACCACCACTGCAATCCAGACACAAAACTGTTTCTCCTTCACAAAGACCTTCTTTGTGCAACCCGTTCAGTTGCAGGCCTTCCCCCACCCCAGTTACCACTGCTCACCCTGGGAATCTTTAGTCAGTTCTCCAACTCTGTGATTTGACGTATTAAGAATGTTATATTAGTGGAATCTCATAGCAGGCAACATTTTGAGATAGGCTTTTTTTTCACTTGGCATAATGCCCTTGAGATCTGTCCAAGTTGTGTGAATTCACAGCTAATTCTATTGAATGCTGAGTGGTGTTCCATATAAGCACAGAAGTATATATCATCATTCGCCTATTGATTAACATCTCAATTGTTTCCAGTTTGGGGCTATTTTAGAAAAAGTTTCCGTGAGATACCGTGTACATCTTTCCACATGCATATGAGTGGGATGAATACCCGTTAGGGTGATTGCTGGATACTCTACTAAACGGATGCTTACTTATGTTTTCTTTTTCTTTACTCTTATATTTTTTTTGGAGAAGGAGTTTCGCTGTGTCGCCCAGGCTGCAGTGCCGTGGTGTGATCTTGGCTCACTGCAACCTCTACCTCCCTGGTTCAGGCGATTCCCTGACACAGCCTCCCAAATACCTGGGATTACAGCCACATGCCACCACACCTGGCTAATTCTTTTGTATTTTTAGTAGAGATGGGGTTTCGCCATGTTGGCCAGACTGGTCCCAAACTCCTGACCTCAGGCAATCTGCCCTCCTCAGCTTCCCCAAACGCTGGGAGTACACGAGTTAGCCACCGCGCCCGGCCTACTTGTGTTTTCAATTAAGAAACTACAAAGTTATTTTACAGAGTGACTGTACAATTCTAAATTTCTACCACCAAGGATTGAGAACACTCGTTTCTACAAATCCTGCTCAGCATTTTTGTCTTGTCGATACTCTAGGTAATATTTTTGCTTCGCTGTTTTAATAAGCACAATGTGACACCGCTTCATGGTGTTAATTGACACTTTGCTAATCGCTGGTGAAGTTGAACATCTCTTCATGTGCTTATTGGACAGCAGGTATTCTTGGTGGAATAAATCTTAATGATTTTGTCCATTTTTTGATGAGAGTAAATCGTATTTTTCTGTTAAGTGCTCTTTATATAGTCTAGATACTAGATTTCTGTCAGACAACACGTTTGCAAATATTTTCTCCCAGGCTGTCACTTGTCTTTGCATCTTCTTAACAGGATCTTTCCCATAGGAAAATTTATGTATTTTGCTTTTGGTGTCATGGCTAATAACTCTTTATCAAAAATCAATTGATCATGGATACTAGGGTTAACTTCTCGACTCTTAGTGTTAATACATTTACCCATATGTTTATTCTTTTTTTTTTTTTTTTTTTTTTTTTTTTTTTTTGGAGACGGAGTTTCACTCGTTACCCAGGCTGGAGTGCAATGGCGCGATCTCGGCTCACCGCAACCTCCGCTTCCTGGGTTCAGGCAATTCTCCTACCTCAGCCTCCTGAGTAGCTGGGATTACAGGCACGCGCCACCATGCCCGGCTAATTTTTTGTATTTTTAGTAGAGACGGGGTTTCACCATGTTGACCAGGATGGTCTCGATCTCTTGACCTCATGATCCACCCGCCTCGGCCTCCCAAAGTGCTGGGATTACAGGCGTGAGCCACCGCGCCCGGCCGTATTTATTCTTATTCCAGCACATACGGTTCTCGTAGCTTTTGAAATAGAGAACTGTGACTCCTGCGTTTCTATTTTACCATTGTTTTAACTAACTATTCTGATCCTCTTGACTTTTCGTGTGAATTTTAGGATGCGCTTGTTAACGTCTCCAAAAGTTCTAGCTGGAATTTTGTATTTCATGGTATAGGTATAAAATTCGAGGGGCTATTGTCACTTTAATAATCTTAACTGTTTATGAATAATTTAGATCTTAACTTTTTTCAACAATATTTTGTTGTTTTTGGTTTAGAAATACTGTACTTTTGTTGATAAACATTTCTATGAATTTTATTATCCTTCTGATGCTGTTATAAATAAAATCATTTCTTAACTCCGTTTTTACTTTATTCATTGCTAATGTATAGAAACACGATAAATTTTTGTACTTTGAATTTGATCATTTAATCCCCCTGAACCCATTTATTAGTATCTTAGTAAATTTGGGGAGTTGTAGATATAAAATAACATGTCATCTGTAAATAGATATTGTTTTACTTCTTCCTTTCTAATCGGGATTTTCTTTTTCTAGCTTAAATTTTCTGGCTAGAACATGCAGCGTGTCGAGGAACAGAAGTTATGGGAGCAAACATCATTATCTTCTGTCTTATTATAGATGGAAAGCCTTGTTTTCTTCATGTGTTATTATATTAGCTCTGGGTTTTTCGTACATGCCCTATGTCAGATTGAGGAAGGTCACCTTTACTTCTAGTTTGTCTAGTGTTTATATTATGATTGGGCGTTGGATTTCATTTGATGGGTTTTCTGGGTCTCTTCAGATAAAACCAGTAATATGGTTTTAGTTTTTAATTACTCTACCAGTATGGCATAGTGCATTGATTTATTTTCACATGTTACACCTATCTTTCATTTCTGAGCTACATCTCGTTCAAGGTGTGTGATCTGTTTTACACATCACTGGATTTTGGTAATTAATAGGTGAAAAACTTTGTGTTTATTTTAATAAGAGGCATTGGTCTACAGTTTGTCTTTTGATGTGTTTTTCTTGTTCTAATATCAGGGAATTCTAGTTTCATAGAACTAAGTTTGAATATATTCTCTATTTTCAACTTTTTGAAAGTTTATGAGGCATTGGCCTTAAGTTTTCTTCAAATGTCTGGTAGAATTCATCAGTGAAGCCATCGGACTTGGGCTTTTCTTTGTGGGAAATGTTAAAATGACTAATTCAACCCCGTGCCTTGTAAATACGTGGAGAAAAGAAGACAATTTATTATATAATTATTTTGTCTTATATTATTATCTACAAAATCACCTTTACTAAAGCTGTTTTGTGTGTGGGAATGTGTATAGGTATATCACTGTCTGTTCTCACATTCGCATTGAAGAACTTCCTGTAGGACGTTTTGAAGGCAGGGGGGCTAGCAGCCATTTTCTGTTTTTCTTGTCTTGAAATATCTTTATTTTTTCTTCATTTTTGAATAATATATTCCCGGGAATAAGATATCTGATTGACCATCTTTTGTCTTCAGGATTTTTAATATGCCATCTCACAACCTGTTACACCTACTGTTTCTTTCTTTCTGGGTGGGGAGGGATGGAGTTTTGCTCTTGTTGCCCAGGCTGGAGTGCAGTGTTGCGATCTCGGCTCACCACAACCTCTGCCTCCCAGGTTCAAACCATTCTCCTGCCTCAGCCTCCCAAGTAGCTGAGATTATAGGCACCTACCACCATCCCAGCTAATTTTTCTTTTTTTAATAGAGACAAGGTCTCACCATGTTGGCCAGGCTGGTCTTGAACTCCTGACCTTAGGTGATCCACTCACTTCAGCCTCCCAAAGCGCTAGTTGGGATTACAGGTGTGAGCCACCGAGCCCCGCCTGAATTGTTGTTATCTTGCTGCTTTCACTATTTTCTCTTTATATTTGACATTTATTCTTTTGACTATGATGTTTCTGGGTGGGGATGTTTCTGTATTTATTCTGCTTAGGGACTGTTTATTTTCCAAATACGTAGAGTATTTGTGATTTTTAAAATCGTTTCTACATCATTTTTTAATGCTACTTTGCTCTGTTCTGTCTTTTGCTCATACTCCTATTATGCATATTTTAGCCTGCTTAAATTTTCCCACCTTTACCTGTGGTTCTGTTAATGTTTTCTTCATTCTGACCTGTTTTTCTGATCATGAATTATCTAACAATTTTGTCAAGTTCATTTGTTCTTACTTTTAGCAAGTCAAATCTGGGATGTGCCCTTCAGTAATACTTAAATTTTTGTTTCCGTACCTGTCAACTTTAAATTCCATTTAGTTCTTGTTTATCATTTGTATTTATGTGTTGATATTCTCTAGTTGATAAAAACTTGTCATTATACTTTGATATAATTCTTTAGCTACAGTTCCTGGTAGTTTTATTTAAAAAATTATAATAGCTGTTTTGAAGATTTTGTTTTCTAAATCTAAGATCTGAGCTCTCCTTAAGGCAGCTTCTGACAGTTTTTTCCTTTATATAGCTTAAATTTTTTAGGTTTTTTTATTCTTATATTATTCCTCTCAAGAGTGACACCATTGTTCTGTGAGTGGTGATTGGGGTGAGGAAGAGGGTTGACAGCTCCTGGTCTTCCCATCATTCTTGTGCTAGTATGAACTTCTGTCACACAATTTAACTGTGGCAGGAAGGATATGGGCTCCAGCATTATTAGGCTGACGTGTCTGGATAGAGATTCTGCCCTGGGCGTATTAGCTGGGTGAAGGGAAGAACCCTAATTCTCTTGCTGTGCCTTCTCAGAGTAAGACTTCTATACAGAGAGCTGGAGAATGGGAGAGAATAGTTACCAGTGCCATGCTCCTCCTTGAGTACCAGTGGGAAAAGGGAGCCCTATTTCTTGGTTGTACTGTCAGGGTAGAAACTTCTTATAACACACATGGGAAGTTAGTGGACGCAGATTCTTGCTGTTCTTGCAGAGAGTTAGCAGATGTTTTTGAATAACTCTTTCTCCATTTGCTACATGCCACTAGATCGATTTTCAGAGACATTAAGTGGTTGTTTCTTATATTTTTTACCAGTTAACTGGCTGTTCTATTGGGAAGAGACTTGCCAAGCCCCTCACAGGGCCATTCCAGAAATCTTTCCTTTGTGCTTGTCAGCGCATTCCCGTGAGGTGCTTGGGATAGTTCCAAACATCATGACCATCATAAAGAATGGAGAAATGGCACCAGCTGTGAATGGCCTCTTATTCCAAAAACCACCAAGGCCTTCTGGACTCTACCATCATAATTCTGTAAATCCGTTTTTGACCAAAATGATGTCATAGGTTTGTCCTTCACTACAAAACCATAATTATACGTAAATATTTTATTCTTTATCCTTTGTAGCAGGAGGGGCCATTGAGAAGAGAGCTGGAAATGTGTTTGTTTCATCAATAAGTTATGTTTGAAACAAGCAATGTAGGTACATTCCACATTGCTTTTATACCTGTAATTGCAACTTTGATGAAATTGGCACTCCAGATAAAACTAGAAATGTTTATTGCCTCAGAGTAAAATAACGACTGCATGAGAAACTGGATAATACACTAATGGATATGAGTACAAAACTTGGGGTTAATTTTGAGGTAAAATAAGTAAATATTTTCTGAATCAGACTGCTAATTTAGCAGCAGGTTTTTTTTAACTGTAAAGTTTTATCTTGATTTATGTTATTTTATTTTAATGCAGAAGGTTCATGTGCATGTTTGTTACATGGTTATATAGCATACTGATGAGGATTAGGATTCTAGTGTATCCAATGTCCAAATAGTGAACCTGTTGCTTGTTAGTTTTTCAACTTCCCCTGCTTTTGGAGTCCCCAGTGTCTATTTTTTACCTATTGTTTAGCTCCAACTTGTAAGTGAGAACATGTAGTATTTGGTTTCTGAGTTCCTTCACTTAGGATAATGGCTTCTAGCTCCACCCCCATTGCTGCAAAGGACACTATTCTGTTCATTTTATATCTGCAAACTATTCCATGGTGGATATGTACCACATTTTCTTTATCTGGTTAACCATGATTTTGTGTCATGAAGCTTTATTTAATTTGTTTATTAAATCTATGAGTCTTTTGGAGGAGAATCTGAGGTTTTCTAGGTATGCAATCATGTCATCAGCAAACAAAGAAAATTTGACTTCCTCTTTTTGACTTGAATGCCTTTTATTTCTTTCTCTTGCCTAATTGTCCTGGCTAGTACTTCCTGTTCTCTGCTGAATAGAACTGGTGAGAATGGACATACTTGTCTTGTTCCAGTTCTTTGGGTAAATGCTTTCAACTATTCCCCATTCAGTATAATGTTGACTGTGGGTTTTTCATAGATGGCTGAGGCATGTTCTTTCAATGCCTAATTTGTTGAGAGTTTTTAACTATGAAGTAAAGCTTGATTTTATTGAAGGGCTTGTCTATGTCTATTGTCTATTGACATGATCATATGTTTTTAAAATTTTATTTATGAGATGCACCACATTTATTGATTTGTAAATATTGAGCTATCCTTGCATTCCTGGAATAAAACTATCTTGATAGCGATGAATTATCTTTTTGATTTGTGGTTAGATTCAGCTTGCTAGTATTTTGTTGAGGACTTTTACATCTATGTTCATCAAGGAGTAACATCCTTGTAGTTTTCATTTTTTTTTTTTTATAGTGTGCTTGACTGATTTTTGGTATCAGACTGATACTGGTTTCATAGAATGAGTTAGGAAACAATCAATTCTTGATTTTTTGAAATAGTTTCAGTAGGATTGTTATCAGCTCTTATTTGTATGTCTGGTAAAATTCAGGTCTGGTCCTGGCCATTTTGTTTTTCCCCCCTCACCTTGGAAGAGTTTTTATTATTGAATCTGTTTCATTACTCATTGTTAGTTTATTCAGGAATTCTGTTTCTACCTGGTTCAACCTTGGGGGTCAGTTGTATGCTTAAAGGAATTTCTCCATTTCCTCTAGTTTTTCTAGTTTGTGTGCTTAGACCTGGTGATCTTTTGTATTTCTATAGTATCAGTTTAAATGCCTCTCTCATTTTTTATTGTACTTATTTGAATCTTCTCTCGTTTTTTCTTGGTTAATCTAGCTAGCGCTCTGTCAATTTTGTTTAAGCTCTTAAAAAACCAATATTTTGTTTAATCAATTCATTGTATCATTTTAGTATTCTCCGTGTGATTTAGTTCTATGTTGATCTTTGTTATTTGTTTCCTTATCTTTGGGTTTCAATTGATTTTGTTTTTCTAGTTACTTGAGATTTGATATTAGGTTAATACTTTGAGATCTTTCCATTTTTTTTTGATGTGGGCATTTAATGTCATAAAATTTTATCTTAGCACAGCCTTTGCTGAATTCCAGAGCTTTTGGTATGTTTTGTTTCTATTTTTATTCATTTAATCTATTTTTTAAAATTTTCTGTTTTAATTTCATTGTTTACCCAAAAGTCACGCAGGATGAATGTGTTTACCTCCCATGTACTTATGTAGTTTTGAGAGTTCCTCTTAGTTTCAATTTTAAATTTTATTCACTTGTGGTCCAAGAAGATACTTGATATGATTTTGATTTTTTGGCATTTACTGATACTTGCTTTATGACACAGCATTTGGTCAACTTTGGATAGTGTTCCATGCAGAGATGAGAAGAATGTGTATTTTGCAGTTGTTGGATAGAGTGTTATATAAATGTCTATTAGGTTCTAGTCCAGTTATGTCCAGAGTTTCTTTATAGATTTTCTGTCTCAATGATCTCTCTAGTGATGTCAGTGAGGTGTTGAAGTTGCTCATCCCCCACCATTTTTGTATTGCTATCCGTATGTTTTCTTAGGTCCAGTAGCATTTGTTTTATCAAAATGTGTTCTCCATTGTTGGGTGCATATATATTTACCATACACATACCTTCTTGTATTGAACCTTGCCCTTATTTGTCTTCTTTCAAAGTGTTTTAGCTCCTGTGAGGATGGCTACTCCTGGTTGCTTTTGTTTTACATTTGCATGATGTATCTTTTTCCACCCTTTTGCTTTAAGTACGTAGCTGTCTTTAGCCAGAAGACTGTTTCTGGTAGGCAGCTAAATATTCTTTAGTAGTTATTTAACAACTTACAATGGCTTTCAAGAGCAGATTCTTGGTGTATTTTCTCTAATGCTGTATATCATTTTTATTTGACATTATCTTAGCTAAAAATTAGATTTTTCACCTAGAATTAATCATTTTGGGGTCTGTACTGAAGTAAACTAAATAAGATTTTAAGCAACACTCTTGACCATTGCAAATCATGGTATTTATGTTATATATTTGCATAACACACGTAATATCTTAGCAGTTTGCATTCCAAACTATAATAGATTAAGTTATCTGAGAGCATATAGAAAGATAACTTGCAAGTAACAGATTTGTAGAAATGTAAGAAAGAATAAATATCTAACCTTGCATATAAGAAAAGTGGATGTTTTCATCAACTTTCCAACTTCTATCATTAGTAGTCTGGAATATAAGTCCAATATAGTTGTACTCGGAGGATAAGGAGATAGTCTCAAAGATCTTATGCATCATTTATGTAGGCTTGTATCTCTGTACATGGCTGATTTAAATTTATAAACTGATTTAGCTTCTTGATCTGTACAAGTGTCTGTTTGCCAATCACTTACATCAAAGTAGTTAAGTCATAAATGTATGTACGTCTAGATCAGAAATCCCTGGGAGTATGTCTCATGGGTAGCTGAAGTCATAAATCATTCAGGATGTGTTGTGAACTGAACACGAGCCTGGGAGTCTCGTCCAGTGAGAGGGCCCCAAACCTGGAAGAGGGCGTGCACGGAAAAAAAGGAGACAGAGAGAAGGGTCTGGAGGACTGACTAGGCTATGCCCAAACAGCGATTTTATTTGTGCAGTAGGTTCCATTATATACTTTTCTACTTACTGTTGTTCACGTCAGATCAAAGCTTTTCTCAAATAACAATAGAACCGGAAAACAATTCTGGGGAACTAGTAAAAGGAACAAATACTGATTTAAAAGATCAAGGGGGAAGTAGGTGATGCTGATTATCAATATTGTCACCCGGTAACTCGGTTAGCAATCTTCAATTATCTAGAAGTCACAAGCTCAGCAGTAAATCATGCATCTGCAAAAGACAAGGACCACAGGGGAGGTCACCAGGCTGAAACAATAAACAAAGTCATAAAACAGGCTTAGATCAGGAGCCAGAAAAGGGGGACACAATGCCTTGTGAGACCACTCGGCATTTACCCAGCCGTTATCTCATCGGCCAAGAAGGCTGAAAGTAGTGTTCTGTTTAGTCATTCTTCTCCCAATTTTTCTTCCCCATAGTTCAACAGTCTCCAGCCAGGGAGAGTGTGTGAGGAATCAAGCTCACCTAACAGCGGAGGACAAGTTGTTAGCCTCTCACAGGGGTGATCCCCACAAGGATGGTCAGTAGTTAGCCAAGGGCCTGAGGCTAAATCTGCCAGGCAAGGTTCAGGGAGATAATAAAAAAGTACCCAAGCATTCCAGACTCTTTTCAGTATTAGGATTTATCATCAGGTATCATTTAATAATGGGGATATGATCTGGCAAATGCATGATTAAACCCAGGTAGAGCCTGTCACACTCCCAGGATTCATGGTATAGTCTATTGGCCCTACGCTACAAAGCTATAGGCTATGTTACTCTCCTGAATACTGTAGGCAGTTGTAACACAATGGTAAGTATTTGTGTATATAAACATAGAAAAGGTACAGTAAAAATACAGTATAAAAGATGAAAAATGGTACTCAGGTATAGGGAACTTACCATGAATGGAGCCTGTAGGACTGAAGTTGCTCTGTGTCAATGAGTGAATGGTATTAAATGTTAAGGCCTAGGATATTACTGTGCATTACCGAAGACTTTATAAAAGCTACATTTAAGCTACACAACACTTCGTTTTTAAAAGTTTATTTCCTTAATAATAAATGAATCTTAGGTTACTGCAACTTTCTTTTACCTTGTAAACGTATTTTTTATATACTCGTTTACTCTTTTGTAATAATACTTAGTAATAATACAAACATATTTTCTTTCTATCACTGCCTATATGCTTTTTTTTTTAATTTTTAAAAATTTTAATTGCAAACCAAGACACAAGCACACACCTTAGGCTAGGCCTACACACAGGATCAGGATCATCAACATCACTGTCATCCAACTCCACGTCTTGTCCCACTGGAAGGTCTTTAGGGGCAGTAATGGTTCCAATAACATCTTAATATTGTTTTTTCTTTTTTTTAAAAAAATGTGCAGTGGCACTTGGCTCATTGCAGCCTCGAGTTCCTGGGCTCAAGCAATCCCCTCACCTTAGCTCCCAGAGTAACTGGGACTATGGGTACACATCATCATGCCCAGCTAACTTTTATATTTTTTGTACAGATGGGGTTTTGCTGTGTTGCCCAGGCTAGTTTCAAACTCCTGAACCCAAGCAATCTGCCCACCTCAGCCTCTCAAAGTGCTGGAATTACGGGTGTGCACCACCAGGCACAGCCTCTTCTTTATAATCTTATGAGATGAATATGCAGTTCATCATTGATAAAAATGATGATCTTATATAAGATTGTATAAGATTGCAAAAATATTGTATGATTGTAATAAGTGATTACATGACTATAAAACTCATAAAATATCTTAATAATTAATATAAACTTCACTTTGCAGAAAAAGTTGATATTTATGTGGTATTATCAACTTTATCTGCAAAAAAATATGGATATATTTGTGGACCTATCCAGAAACAAATAGCTAATTTATATTTGCCAATGTAAATTTGTCTCCAAATAGGAAACTTTCACCTCTCTTAGACAAGAAAAAAATTTAAAAATCACATGTAGAATTTTATTTTATTCAGAAAATTTAATAATTAAAAACTAGAAATTTTTATTACATGAAAAATATTTATTTTGGTTAAAAGAAAAAATACAATTAGAAGGAATACATTTCAAGAGATCTACTCTACAGAAGGTGACTGTAATTAATTATGATACATTCTACATTTGAAAAATATAAACAATGTGAAGTTGTGTGTTTTTACCAAATCACAAAAATTAACTAGATTTAAAACAATAGATATACTTCCAATATATATATTTATATATATTTAATACAATATGTAAAAACATATATTTATGTATATTTTAATAATGTACACATGGTGTTTTGAAGTATAAATATTTATTTATATATATATATATAAATATATATATATTTATATTTATATATATATAAATAAATATATATATAAAGTATAAATATATTTGAAGTATAAATATATACTTCAAAACACCATGTGTATAAATTTTAACTGTTTCCAATTAAAATAAAAAAAGAATAAAAATGAATTTTTCTTTACTAGATAATTAAAAATTATTATTTATTCAAACTTCCCAGTGCTCTCTCATAAAAGATGAGGAAGTTCATGCTCTATTTTGCAATTAACAGTAAGATGTTTAAAAACATTAATAAAATATTTTGGCTCCTATGAGATTGTTGAAGACTTTTGCTGTTTTTAGAGGGAATCACATTGAGTTTAGGAATCTTGGATGTTTATATCTTCTGAATTAAAAAGAAAATATAGTATATAATTAATTCAATCAATCTATGACATAGATTATATCATTTTAAGTGTAATTTATATTATATTTTTAAAATTATTAGTTGAAGCTGCATACAGCTTTATGGTCCCCACAGAGCCTATATTGATGGTGCAGCATGACTTATTTATACCATAGTACTTTTAATAAACAGATAAATCATAGAACTCTAAACCACTGAAGGCTCCAACTTAAAATGATCACGTTTAAATTAGAAAAATATGCCTTTATTTTCTGAAAAACTTCTAAGACTGTGTGGTCTAACCAAATGAATAAATACATTTAAATTATATGTAAATGTCATTGATTTAACTGCAAACAATGTGTGTTTGCTGCACTAAAGGAAATTATTTTCTTCTGTAAATAAGTCTTAACAAATTCCTTGAATTTCTTGTACTTTCATGTATATGCATATGTGTGTATATATGTATATTTATGTGTGTATACACATGCCTATATGTATATGCTGATAATTATTAATATTAACAAGCTTCAAGTGTGTACTATGCACTAAGCATTCTATAATAATTAGCATTTATTAATTAATTTAAAACTTAGAATAGCCTTGAGATAGGTCATAATATTATACTTAATTTGATATTAGGAAATTAAGAAAGCATGAAGCAATCTGAGATCAGAACTCATGCTTTTGACTGTTACAGCTGTAAATAATATGAAATTAGCAGTTATAACTACTCTGTTAACGTTTTCTTTAAACATTTTCTATAACTTGATAAATTAAATTCACAGCAAATTTTATGGTATATAAATTTATATATATTAAGGTGCACTATAAAGTGATAGCAAATGAAGCAAAGTGAAATTGAAACCAGGACAGAATCCAGAATAGGGGTACTTCACCTGCTAATGAAAAAATGTAATACTACAATGCAGTGGTGAAAAAAATGGTCTTATAAATAAATATTTCTTAATCTGTTATTTTAAAGAATATGTTAACTCTACTTCATGCCTTTTATAATAGTCAATTCCACTTTAATTATAGATATAAATATATATTTATACTTATATAAACATAAATTATAAACAATGAAACTATTGACTTTCTACACAGAATTGGAAAAAAACATCTCAAACTTCATACGGAACCAAAAAAGAGCCTGTATAGCCCAGACAATCCAAAGCAAAAAAAAAACAAAAAAAAAAAAACAAAAAAAACACCAAAGCTGGAGGCATCACACTACCTGACATCAAACTATACTGCAAAGCTACAGTAATCAAAACAGCATGGTACTGTTACCAAAACAGAGATATAGACCAATGAAATGAAAGAGAGGCCTCAGAAATAACACCACACATCTACAACCATCTGATCTTTGACAAACCTGACAAAAACAAGAATAGGGAAAGGATTACCCATTTAATAAATGGTGTTGGGAAAACTGGCCAGCCATATACAGAAAGCTGAAACTGTATCTCTTCCTTACACTTTATACAAAAATTAACTCCAGATGGATTAAAGATTTAAACAACCCCTAACACCATAAAAACCCTAGAAGAAAACCTAGGCAGTACCATTCAGGACACAGGCATTGGCAAGGACTTCATGACTAAAACACCAAAAGCAATGGCAACAAAAGCCAAGGTAGACAAATGAGATCACATTAAACTAAAAGAGCTTCTGCACAGCAAAACACACTATGATTAGGGTGAACCAACAACCAACAGAATGGGGAAAAAAATTTTGTAATCTGTTCATCTGACAAAGGGCTAATATCCACAATCTACAAAGAACTTAAACAAATTAAAAAAAACATCAAAAAGTTGGTGAAGGATATGAACAGATACTTCTCAAAAGAAAACATTTATGCAACTAACAAACTTATGAAGAAAAGCTCATCATCACTCGTCATTAGAGAAAAGCAAACCAAAACCACCATCTCACGCCAGTTAGAATAGTGATCATTAGGTAGAGATGTGTGTGTTTTTTTTTTTTTTTTTGAGACAGAGTTTTGCTTTGTCACCAGGCACCAGGCTGGAGTGCAGTGGTGTAATCTCGGCTCACTGAAGTCTCCACCTACTGGGTTCAAGCAATTCTCCTGCCTCAGCCTCCTGAGTAGCTGGGACTACAGGCTCACGCCACCATGCCCAGCTAATTTTTGTATTTTTTAGTAGAGATGGGGTTTCACCACATTGGCCAGAATGGTCTCCATCTCTTGACCTCATGATCCACACGCCTCGGCCTCCCAAAGTGCTGGGATTACAGGCGTGAGCCAGCACGTCCAGCTAGACAGAGATGTATATCTATGTCAACATAGATATAGATCTAAAAACACATACATATTCAGAGTATATAAAGAACTCCAATATATTCATAAGGAAAAAGACAATTCTACATAAAATGGGCAAAAGTTTTGAACAGACATTTCAAATAAGAGAATATTCGGATGTACGATTAACATATGAAGTGTTATATTCTCCATCTAAGAAATGCAAATTAAAACCACAGTGCAATGTCACAATTGCCAAAGATGCTAAAAAGAAAACAGTGATCAAGTGCTGTGAAGAGGATGGAACAACTGAAACTCACACGCTGCGAGCGGTAATAGAAATTAACACAATCATATCAGAAAACAGTGATCAAGTGCTGTGAAGAGGATGGAACAACCGAAACTCACACGCTGCGAGCGATAATAGAAATTAATACAATCATATCAGAAAACAGGGATCCAAGTGCTGTGAAGAGGATGGAACAACTGAAACTCACACGCTGCGAGCGGTAATAGAAATTAACACAATCATATCAGAAAACAGGGATCCAAGTGCTGTGAAGAGGATGGAACAACTGAAACTCACACGCTGCGAGCAGTAATAGAAATTAACACAATCATATCAGAAAACAGGGATCCAAGTGCTGTGAAGAGGATGGAACAACTGAAACTCACACGCTGCGAGCGGTAATAGAAATTAACACAATCATATCAGAAAACTGCTTGGCAGTATTGTCAAAGCTGAATATATGTAGTTTGTGACTCGACAATTCCACTCTTATGTAGCTAGTGAACAAAAATAAGGACATATATTAACCAAAAGACACATATCAAGGATTATCACGGCAGAGCTATTCATAAGCCTCAAAATTTCAAATATATATGAAACACCTTCAACATAAAGTATATCTATATATACATAAATAAAGAATAATCTATCAAATTATATATTAAAAAGTATAGTAAGTGTAATCTCTCAAGAGAAATGAAGTACTATACATTGACATGAATGATAAAGGTATCATTGCATTCAATAAATTGGATAAACTAACAATGTTGAGAAAGTTCTGTTCTGCAGGTTGGCCCTACGATTTCCGGCAGTGTTTGATTCAGAAGAGTCTGAAGACGCTGGCTTGTTTCTCCAGCTGTGCTTGAGTCTAAGATCTAGGTTATCAGTACAGCTATCTTCACCTGTGCTTATGAACCTGCAGAGTTGGGAGAGAAATACCATGGAAGAGGCAGGCAGAAGAACAACTGGTTATTTTAGGTGGAAACAGTAAATTCTGGAAGCAAAACCTTTTGGTTATTGCTAATGCTATACCTGGTACCTGAACAATAGGAAAGTAATTTTAAAAACCCTCTGGAAGTGAAAACCCAAATGCCACTTAAAATTTTAGAATATTTCTCAAAGTTATTCATGAAGACCTAAATTGAAATTGCCTTTTTCTTACGGACACTGTTTGTTTTAGGCATTATAGCCACTTTATTCTGAACCCAATGAAAAGGCAAGGTGGTACAGGAATCTTATTTTCATTCTCACCTTTCCAGTAGATTATGACACTTAAACTTTTGCTCACTAGAGGTAGTTTCTGTTATTTATCAACATATTAAATCCGTAAATGCTATTGAAACACAGCCATATAAAAACAAAAAGAAGAAAGTATAAAATCCTTTACGATGTTTTCTATAAAACTCATGTTGTTGAAGAGAAAAGGCTTCATGTCATACAAAAAGTGGAACGGCAGGAAGAGTCACTTACTGATCAAAACTAGCCCCTCAAAAATAGTACTCACCAACAAAAAACTTCTCTAGAAAGTCCCTAATATTTCATGAGCAAATTGTTGGAAAATTGTTAGTAACTTTCAGTGTGAACCTAGAGTATACACTCTAAAAATGTTTAAATGTGTTCACCCCCCTTATTTGCTAATAATCTTACTTTTGGAACTGGAACCTAGTTTTGGGTTCTTATAAAAAAGCTGCTCAGAGTGTAAGAACAGATTTTTGTGTGAACATGATTCTGCATTTCTCTGGGGCAAATGTCCAAAAGGGCACAAGCTGAGTCCTGTGGTAGTAAACTGTAGGAAAGCTGCCTAACCGTCTTCCTCATTTTCACTTTTTCTTTTCTTCTTCTTTTCCTTTGAGACAGAGTGTCGCTCTGTCACCCAGGCTGGAGTATGGTGGCGAGATCTTGGCTCATTGCGACATCGGTTTCCACAGCTCCTGGTCGAAGTGATTCTTTTGCCTCAGCGTCCTGAGAAGCTGGGATTATAGGCACACAGCACCATGCCCAGCTCATTTTTGTAATTTTTAATAGAGACAGGGTTTCTCCATGTTGGCCGGGCTGGTCTCAAACTCCTAATCTCAGGTGATTCGCCAACCTTGGCCTCCCAAAGTGCTGAGATTACAGCCGTGAGCCACTGCACCTGGTCTGAGCCACCACAGCCAGCCTCATTTTCAGTAGCATTCAGCATTCCCACCAGTGATGTGTGAATGACCCAGTGTCTAAGATCTTCATGTAGCATTTGGTGGTGTCACTCTGCTCAGTTTAGCAAGGCTTATTGGTGTGTGGTGATACCTTGTTGTGGTTTTAATTTGCATTCCAACTAATGGCTAATGATGTTGAACATTGTGTCATGGGTTGATTTTCCATATTTATAGCCTCTTTCATAAAACCCTTAATGTTGTTGGTCATTTTATAACTGGGTATTATTTTTCACTGTTCAGTTTCGAGAGTTCTTTATGTATTCTAGTTACTAGTTCGTTGTTGCTAATGTGGTTTGCAAACATGATTTCCCAGTCTGTGATTTATCTTTCACCATGTTAACAGGGACTTTTAAACATTCGAATGAAGTTCTGTATATTATTATTTTTTCCACTCATGGATCATGCTTTTGGTGTCAGTTCCAAGAACACCGCCTAGCCATAGGTCATGATGCTTAGGGAACTTCTCTCTGCCATTCCTTTAGGGTGTACCTATTGGTGACGTGTTTTTCACCATCTGAAAAGTCATGACTGCCCCTTCATGCCTGAGGAATATGTTTGCTGGAATCGGATTCTGGGTTAACAATACTTTTCTTTAAGCGCTTGCAAAAATGTTTTACCTTTTTCTGCTCACCTTGGAGACTTCCAAAAAGAAATCTGTTGAAATTTTCCTTGTTTTTTACCCACAAATAAGGACTGCCTCTCTCTCTCTGCTTTGAAAATATTTGTCTTGGTTTTTAGTTTTTGAACTTTGAGGATGATATGTCTTGCTGTGAATGTGTTTGAGTTTACCCTGTTTGGTGTTCACTCAGGCTTACGCCTTTTGCCAAATTTGGGAAGATTCCAGCCATGATTTTTTCAAGCACTTTCTCAGACCATTTCTCTTTTTTCTCTCCATGCAACACTACGATAATATGAAGGTTAGAAATTTTATTTCTAACCTTCTGTGTTTCTGAGGCTTCATTCCTTTCTTTTTAGTCTATTTTTTGTTATTCAGATTGAATAATTTCAATTATTCTTTCAGTTCATTTTTTCATTTTATGCCCCCACCATTCTATTGTTACACACATATATGGAAGCTCTTATTTCAGTTATTATATTTTTAAGTTCTAAAACTTCTATTTTTTTTATTTCCTGAGACTTTTCATTTGTTTAAATTTGTATAAAGCGTATTTAAAACTGCTACTTAAAGCATTTTGATAATGGCTGCTTAAAAGCCTTTGATAATTCTAACATCTACATCATCTTGGCATTGCGTCTGTGGATTATCTTTTCTCGTTCATGTTGAGATCTTCTTGTCTCTCGGTATGATGCATGACTTTCTGTGGAAACCTAAGTATTTGGGGCATGAGTTTACGAGGCTCTGGCACTTATGTAAACTTTACGTTCTAGGTTTTTTTCTCAAAGGCATGGGGATGCTAAGTTGTTATTGCCTGGTGGGGGTGAAAACAGTTGATCTCAAGCAAAGACCTGGAATCAACCAAAATGCCCATTGATAATAGACTGGATTGGAAAAATGTGGCACATATACACCATGGAATATTATGCAGCAATCAGAAATGATGAGTTTGTGTCGTTTGTAGGGACATGGATGCATCTGGAGAACGTCATTCTCAGCAAACTGACACAAGAACAGAAATTGAAACACCGCATATTCTCACTCATAGGCGGGTGATGAAAAATGAGAACACATGGACACAGAGAGGGGAGTACTAAACACTGGGGTCTATTGGGGGGAAAAGGGGAGGGCCAGTGGGAGGGGGAGGTGGGGAGGGATAGCCTGGGGAGAAATGCCAAATGTGGGTGAAGGGGAGAAGGAAAGAAAAGCACACTGCCATGTGTGCTCCTACGCAACTGTCTTGCATGCTCTGCTCATGTACCCCAAAACCTAAAATCCAATAAAAAATTAAAAAAAAAAAAAAAAGAAAACAGTTGATCTCCCCTGACACTTGACTGGAGGACACCCTTGGGAAGGAAGGGCTGGGAGATTCAGCTCCCTGGTAACCCTCCACTGGAACCTCCCTGCCCAGAAGTTAGGAGCACTTCACTGCTGCTCCCCGTGTACTTTCCAGGGCATCAAAAAAAGTGGTGGCCTCATTTCACCCTGCTGGGTGAAAGTTCTGTTTCTCCTCTGAGACCACCCTACACAGATGAGAAGGGGAACCTCAGCACTGCCAGGTGGTGGTGGAGGCCATTTTCCCTACTGGAAACCTCAAAGCTCCATGGGGGAAGGGGACCTCATTAAAGTCTGATAGAGACATGTTTGATTTTTTCTTTTATCTCATTTCCTCTGTTTAAGTTTGCTATTGCTGCTATAACAAATTCTCACAAAATTAGTGGCTTAAAGCAACATGTGAGTATTCTGAAATCCACATGTTGGCAGAAATGCATTTCTTCTTGAAGTTTTAGGAAAGAATCATTCCCTTCAGATTCTAGAGGCTTCCTGAATCCCTGGGCTCCTGAGTCCCTCTCCTATCACTACAATCTGTTGTTTCCATCATCACATTTCCTACTTCTGACCTCGATATTCCTGCCTTTCTCTCATAAGGACCCTTGCAATGGCACTGAGCCTATCTGGATATTCCAGGACAATCACCACTCTGAAAATTCTTAATGTAACCTCATCCGCAAAGCCCCCTGTAAAATATAAATTAACGCATTTGCTGGCTGCTGAACGAAGATATGGACTTTGTTCTTGGTGGTGGGGGGTGGGCATTATTAAGCCTATCAGACTCATGTAATTGACAGTCACTTAGACATTAATTCTTATAGTTTTCACCTCCAAAATATCAAGGTTTTCATTCTCCATTTCACTTTTATCAGCTGAGGCAGGCCGCTCTTTCTCACCTTGACTATTGCCATGAGAGGTTTGAAGAGTAGCAGAGATTATAAATTAAGATTTTGGATGCCTTCTTGATAAAGATGAAGAACAATTTTAAAAGAACGGTTTAAGCCTCTCATTGCACATAAGTGTGCAAAGAGCATTTCAGACACGGGTATATAAACTGACTCACACTAATTGAATGTCTACCATGTGAAAGTCTTGGCACAAATCTCTGCTTGGATTTGTACAGAAATAGGCAAAAATCAGTAGAGGGCAGATATGTTTAAATATCTAAACATGCATAGATGTTATACTGGAATATTGAAATGAGGTGAGTGTTAGATAGGTAGACTTGGCCGGGCGCTGTGGCTCAAGCCTGTAATCCCAGCACTTTGGGAGGCCGAGGCGGGTGGATCACGAGGTCAAGAGATCGAGACCATCCTGGTCAACATGGTGAAACCCCGTCTCTACTAAAAATACGAAAAATTAGCTGGGCATAGTGCTGCGTGCCTGTAATCCCAGCTACTCAGGAGGCTGAGGCAGGGGAATTGCCTGAACCCAGGAGGCGGAGGTTGCGGTGAGCCGAGATCGCACCATTGCACTCCAGCCTGGGTAACAAGAGCGAAACTCCGTCTCAAAAAAAAAAAAAAAAAAAAAAAAAACAGAAAGAAAGAAAGATAGGTAGACATTAAAGCACAACTATTGGAAGAAACTAAAAGTAAACTTCTATGGAAAATGCAGTGAATTAAGTTAGAACTTGATTGAGCATGGGCTGTATGTCAGACCATCAACTGGGATTAGAATAAATGTAGTATATGACAATTGCCTAAATTATCTTAAACTTAATGAATGTAACAGAGTATTTAAAACCTGCTGTTATAAATAATCTTAGTCTTGTGTAGAGATTCCTAGAGGGTTTCTCCACAAATTATCTTATCTGTTGGTTTAAGAGAATTCTATTTGTTCTGTTAGCAGAGGTGAATACCGCAGAGAATCTATAAGTCACAGTAAGCAAGAACAATTCACTGCTACAAAATCATAGTGGAAATCAGATATTGGCAGTCTATACATGTGAACAAATGAGTGTCAGCGAAACATCCCACGGGATAAAGACACAGTGAGAAATGAGAAGAGGAGAAAATAATTTTGGCATTTTACACCTCCCAACTTCTATAACATCCTTACAGGAGTCAGAAGTCTGTCTGGTCTTCATTAATATTACGCTAATATGAATTACCACTTTTCCTGAACGTTTCCCAGCAAGACGTAGCTGTGTTATGTTACAGTGTCAAAATATCAACTCCAGGGTCACAGCAAATTTCAAAGGTCAAAGTTCAAATCATCATAGCCTACATTCACCTAATGTTGTTCTGCAGACTGGACATAAAAATGTGCATTTTCCAAAGAGGAAAAATTAGTTTCTGCTGGTCATTTTATTTTTTTTAAAGATGGAGTCTCACTCTTTTGTCTAGGCTGGAGTGCAGTGGTGTGATCTCGCCTCATTGCAACCCCTGCCTTCCCAGGTTCAAGCAATTCTCCTGCCTCAGCCTCCCTAGTGGCTTGGATTACAGGCTCCTGCCATCACCCCTGGCTAATTTTTTGTGTGTTTTTAGTAGAGACATGGTTTCGCTGTGTTGGCTAGGCTGGTCTCAAACTCCTGAACTCGTGATCCGCCTGCCTAGGTCTCCCAAAGTGCTGGGATTACAGGCGCAGGCCACTGGTCCCGGCCTGCCTGTGAATTTTATTAAATTGCCATAACCTTTGCAACCCTTGACAAGTGTGAATAATCAATAAGTGTTTATAATCTGCAGATTTGAGTGTTTCTTTTTGGGATATTAATCCATAAAATAATTTTGTCAACTATCATAGATATTAAAAATCATCTGGTAAAACTAGACTTTAAGATGTTAAATGTGTCTGGATATTCACTAGATTTAGAAGTGAGTCATTTTCACCTGCTGGGGACCTGGCAGGGTGGATTGTTACTGGAACTGAACACTCTTAGGGAAGTGTAGCAATCTATGTTCCCTCAGCAGGATATGTACCCTCCAGTCACCAAAAAAATATAGTTTGATTTTAGCAGGAGAAATTCATTAACATTTTTTTATTCAAGAGAACAGACTTGTAATATCTGTGTTTAGTAGAGAAAATGATAAGGAAAAATTACAGTCAGACCAAGAGAACCATGCTGGCCCCATCCAGAGTCCCTGTCTGCAACACCAGCTCACAAACGTCTTCAGCTGTCTCACTAAAGCACTTTTGCTAGTCACCACGGCCATAGTGCTATTGCAGGCAGCCCCTGTCACTCCACCAGAGTGCTTTTGCTGACAGCTCCCCACCAGAGTGTGTGCCTCCAAGATGCCCCCCACCAATCCCTGCCCTACTGGAATGCTTTGGCCCATGGCCCTGCCACCACCGCACTGGAGCACTTTCACACACTGCCCTTATGCTCCTGCCAGTGCACTTTTGAACACAACCCCCATGGGGTGCCGTTGCTAGTGGTCTTGGAGCATCTCAGCCCTGCAGTGAAGCCAGTGCTGCACCTCCAGGGCCAGAGGACAAAGCTAAGGGCCTGATTCCAGACCCTCTGGGGTGAAGCATACAGTCCAGGATTGCTGAGCTGAACTTTGGCCCTCTGAAGGCATCTGGAAATGAAGCCATTTGACTGAACACAACTTGCACCACAGTCAAACCCTCAGGAGCAATAAAGGATATAAAAACAAAAGGCCCACAACTTCAAAGAATAAAGGGACCTAAGACCTCACTGATACAAAAGAACCAGTGCAAGAACTGTAGCAAGTGGGAAACTCTGAGCCAGCACGAAGGGGGTGGGGTGCACAGATGAAACTCACCCTGTTTCAGAAGAGACACAGTCATGTCCTCTCCACGTGCAGCAGCTAACAAAGTTAAAGCCACCTAGAGGAGTGTGGAGAATGTTGGGGATGGGTGCCTATGGCTGTGTTCCACTGTGTCCTTGCCTCAACTGACTCAACTGGGCTGTGTGCAGATTCAAGCTCTGTCTTGGCCAAATCTCGGGGCAATTTCTCCTGCCATCTCTAATGACTGTGGGGTTCATGGGGTCATCTGTACTAGGATCCCAGAGGTCCGTGGAGACGGTGGGCTGCACTGTATTCATTTTGCTCATCCCTTCCTTAGAAGCCATTTAGGTCCGGGAATGAGTCCAGATGCCTGCCCTCGGTTGTACTTTCTCTGATTTTTTTTTTTTTTAAATGCTTTTCTTAGATTTTGCAACAAAGTTTTAGCTACTTCAAGTCCACCTTAAAATGCTACTAATCTTCATGTTACTTCAGGCAACTTATAACAGAGGATCCACATTTTCACTCTCACATCCCTTGTATCAAGGCTGTCTTTCATTTAACTGATTCATGGGCTATAGATGCATGGTACTTTATTACTATTCTCTCTTTTAATAAGTAGTTATGTTTTACATTATTAGGAATTATAAATAATAACATATATTAATTTACCAAAAGTCATTATTTCTCTGTTGTTCTCCATTTCTTTATGTTGATTCAAGATTCTGACCTAAATGGTTCCTTCTTCCAGAATAAAAATAATAATAAACCTTGCAGGGCAGGTCTCTTGACCATGAATTCTCTCCATTTGTGTTTGTCTGAGAAAGACTTTATTTCTTTTTACCTCTGAAAGGTAATTTCACAAGATATAGAATTTTAGCTTCGTAGGCTTTGTTCTTTCAACATGGTAAACACTTAACTGTATTTTCAACTCAATTTTTTTGTTGTTTATGTGGTTTCTGGTTAGAATCTGATGTTTCTGTTACTCTTCTTCCTCTACAGATAAGGCGTTTTCCTCATCCCTGGGTCTATTTAGAAGTTTACCTTTGTCTCTTGTTTCCCAGAGTTTAAATAGATGTTGAAAGTGAAGCCTTTTTTGTTTTCTTGTTTTCATATTTATTTTGCTGGGTGTTTTAGAACCTTCCTGAATCTGTAAAAGTAAGAGCATCTTTGTACTTACAAAGGATCACACTAGTTTCTTAGCAATGGTTCTTAACTAGATAGAAATGACTGACGTGTCAGCAATGGAATTCAGAAACTAGATGGCAAGCAACCTCAATGAGATACAACAAAAGATTGAAACCTGATCCAAGAAAAATGGTAAAACAATCCAAGAGTTAAAAGATGGCATAGCTATTTTAAGAAAAAAAACAAACTGAATTGCTAGAAATAAAAAGTTCACTACAGGAGTTTCATGAAACAGTTGGAAGCATAAACAGCAGAATAGACCAAGCTGAGGAAAGCAGCTCAGAGCTTGAAAAGAGCTCCTTCAAAGCAATGCAGGCGGATGAAAATAAAGAAAAAAGAATATTGACCAATGAACAAAACTTCTGAGAAATATGGGATTGTGTAAAGAAATATGGGATGTTGCACACACATGAGTCATCAGCATTTCTAAATCAGAGGAGAGAGAGCAAGCAAGTTGCAAAATTTATTGGAGGATATAATTCATGAAAATTTCCCCAATTTTAGCAAACAGGTTGACATGCAAATTCAGGAAATACAGAAAACCCCTGTGAGGTACTGGACAAAGTGACCATCCCTAAGATAGAGTCATCAGATTCTTCAAGGACAACACACACACACACACACACACACACACACACACACACACACATTAAAGGCAGCTAGAGAGAAGGGGAAATTCACTTACAAAGGGAATCCCATCAGAGTAACAGCAGCACTTTCAGCAGAAACTTTACAAGCCAGAAAAGATTGGGAGCCTATTTTCAACATCCTGAAAGAAAAGAAGTTCCAACCAAGAGAAAAAAACAATTAAAATCATTTTCAGACAAGAAAATCCTAAGGGACTGTATTATCACTGGAACTGCCTTACAAGGGGTCCTAAAGGCAGTGCTAAATATGCAAATGAAAGAATGATATCTTCCATCAAAAAGACACTTAAGTATATAGCCTATTGACACTATAAAGCAACTATTCAATCAGGTCTGCATAACAATTAGCTAATGATAGGATGACAAGATCAAATCTTCACATATCAATACTGACCATGACTGCAAACAGCTGAATGTTCTACTTAAAAGACACAGAGGGGCAAGTTGGCTAAAGAAGCAAATTGAGCTGTCTGCTCTTCCAGAGACCCATATCACAAGCAACAATACAGATACACTTAAAGTAAAGAAATGGAGAAATACTTACCAAGCAAACAAAAATTTAAAAAGCAGTCATCACTATTATTATAACAGATAAAACAGACTTCAACCAACCATGACCAAAATGGATAAAGAAAGGCATTAGATAATGACAAAGGATTCAATTCAATACGATGACTTAACTATCTTTAATATACACACATCTGATACTGGAACACACAGATTCGAAAAACAAGTTCTTAGAGAGCTATAAAATGATTCAGATAACCATACGATAATAGTGTGATACTTCAAATCACACTGACAGTGTTGGGCAGATCATTGAGGCAAAAGTCAAAACAAAGATATTTTGGACTTAAATTCAATGCTTGACCAATTCGTCCTAAGAGATAACTATGGAACATTCTATTCAACAATAACATACTATGCGTTATTCTTATCTGCACACAGAATATACTCAAGATTGACTACATGCTTCACCATAAAACAAGTCTCAACAGATTCAAAAAAATTGAAATCATACCAGGACCCCCAACCATGTTCTCAGACCACAGTGCAATGAAAGTAGAAATAAATACCAAGAGAATATCTCAAAACCACAAGATTGCATGGAAGCTAAACAACCTGTTCCCAAATGACTTTTGGTTAGGAATAAAATTAAGGCAGAAATGAAAATAACGATTCGAAACTATGGAAAGAGTGACACAACATAGCAGTGTCTTTGGGACTAGCTCAAGCAATGTTAAGAGAAAAATTTACAGCACTAAACAGCTACATCAAGAAGTGAGAAAGAACTCAAATTAACAACTTAATGTCACACCTAGAGGAACTACAAAAACTAGCAGAAGAAAATAAATAACCAAAGTCAGAGCTGAATTGAATGAATTTGAGATGCAAAAAATTCATACAAAAGATCAAAGAAACCCAAAGTTGGTTTTCAATAGAATAAACAAGATAGACCGATAGCTAGATTAATTAAAAAAAAGAAGATTCAAATATATACAAAAAGGTGACATTACAACCACCCTTACAGAAAAAAAAATACAGAGAGTATTACAAACACCTCTATGCACACAAACTAGAAAACCTAGAGTAAACGGACAAATTTCTCCAAAAACCAGAGCCTACCAAGATAAACCAGGAAGAAATTGAAATCCTGAATAAACCAGTAATAAGCACTTAATTAAATCAGTAATAAAAAGCCGACCAATCAAAAAAATTCCTGGGGCTAGATGGAATTACAGTCAAATTCTACCAGATGTATAAAGAAGAGCTAGTACCAATCGTACCGAAATTATTCCAAACTATTGGGGAAAAGGAACTCCTCCTTCACTCTACAAAGCCAGCATCATTTTAATACTAAAACCTTGGAGAGATGCAATAAAAAAGAAAACTGCAGACCCAAATTTCTGATGAATATGGACACAAAAGGTAATGGTGACATTCTACTATTGGCAAAAGAATAAACATATAGAAGGATGAACCAGAACAGAGATACCGTAAATAGACCCAAAGAAATATAGTAAAGTGACTTTTGACAAAAGATTCAACTCAATGAAGAAAGGATAGCCTTTCAACCAACTGGTGAGGAAAAATTAAGATGTGTATCTGTAAAAAATATTCAAAACATAGACAAAAACTTTAGACTTTTTACAAAAATTATTTCAAAGTTGATTACAGACCTAACTGTAAATATAAAACATATGCAACTTCTATATGAACGAATAGGAGGAAAAGAAAAGACTCACCAATGATTTAATTATAAGTTTATAGGGACAATACTAAAAGCATGACCCAAGGAAGAGAAAATTGATAATTTTTGGACTTGATTGAAATTAATTTTTTTCTCTGCAAAGCCATTGTTAAAAGAATAAAAAGACAAGACAGAGACTAGAAGAAAATAGTTGCAAATTCAAATCTAATGAAAAATATCAAAAATATAAAAAGAATGCTTAAGAATCAACAATAAGGAACAAAAACCCAGTTAGAAGTAGTCAAAATCTGGACAGACATTTCACCAAAGAAGGTATACAAATAGGAAGTAAACCCATGAAAAGGTACTCAACATTATTTGTCATTAGGGGACTTCAAGGGAAGACCACTGTAAAATGTGATATACACCTGTGAGGATGGTTACAATTGAAAACACTGAAAATACTAATCGCTGTGGGGTGCAGAGCAGCAGAAACTCTTGGTGATTCACAGCAGGAAAGCAAATGGTACAGCTACTTTCCATGGCTGTTTGGCAGCTTCTTACAAATAGTTTTACCGTGCAATGCCGTAATACACTGCAATAAACTTACGTCCATATGGAATCCTACATGCTTGTATTTCTGGTAGATGTATTCATAATTACTCAAAACTAGATACAAACCAGATACTTTTCAAGAAGTGAATGGATAGACATGAATAGACACGCTGTTGACTAGCCATACAATGGAATATTATAGTGATAGGAAATGGATTGTAAAACCGCAAAAAACAGAAATAAATATTAAATTCATAGTGTATGTGAAAGAAGCCAGTCTGACGGAAAGGTATATGCTGTATAATTTCAATTATATGTTATTCTGTAGAAGGACATGCTATAGAGACAATAAAAAACGTGAACGATTGCAAGATGTTTGGAGTGAGAGAAGATTGAATAGGTGACATAGGGCAGTTTACAGGGCATTGCAACATTACATGTGATACTCTAATGGTGGATCCATGTGATTATGCACTTGTCAAAGCTCAGAGAAAGTCACAGAACACAGATTGCACCTTAACGTACGCGAATTTAGAAAATAATTTTGGAGTGTGGATGACAACAAGATGAGGTAAAGAATGTGATAAAATAATCATTTTTAAAATGTCAGAAACAACCTCACTGATGGAAGTGGGCAATTAGTTGGTGACCTAAATAACTTTGAAAGTGAGTGTGGAGTCTGTGCACAAGAAACTGTGCATAAGAATTGTGTTCTAGTTGATAAAGTTGTTTCCCATGGGGATATGGGTTAATAAGTCTGTATACATGTACACTGGGATTGAACAATTTAGTAAATAGATTGCAGAGGGTGAGAGCCCTGTTTTTAAGTGTCTGAGTGGGAGCTTACAGATGAACCAGGGGAGAAGTTGTGGCTGTTCCATGTAGTAATAATTATAGTTGGAGATATCAGTATGAACTCATGTTCACCTTAACATACATAAAATTATGTATAGAAACACTTATAGATATGTGTGTATACACAGATATATACACAAATCTATATCTTCTTGTCCTGTCAGTTGAAAAGTACAAAACCAATGAAAAAACTCTATCCATAATATTCTGTTCCCCTAGAACCACTCCTGATACCAAAATATATATTAGGCAGGATTCTCTTAGAGGGACAGAACCAGTAGGATATATATATATATATATATATATATATTTGCACTCACACATATATATACATAAATATGTAAATATAATATATACATGAATATAAAAATATACTATGCTAATAGGATATATATGTTTATAAGTATAAAGTTAATTAAGTATTAACTTAATAAACTTTATTAAGATAAAAGGATATATCAGATCTTGGATTTTAGTACCATTCGTTGACAAAAGAACCAGAACTCCTTAAAGAAATGGCCGACTCTATGACTGGGACATGAAATATACAAGATCAGCCTTGAGCATCTCGTAGGGTCAGAAAATAAGAGTGTTAAAACAGAACACACACGCATGCACACACAGACACACACACAAAATGATGGGATATATCAAAAAGGTAGAGAAGCCAAGTGAAAAGTGTGCTGCATGTGTAGTGACTGTCTTTTAAAGATTACATTATGGAGGGGAGAAATCAAACAGTAACTTTACGGCAGAAATGATGAACAAAACCTTCCTCCACCAGATTATCAATTTAATATTAACAGTGACAAGTCGTGTTGACAGTACACACCTTGATGTAATGTGAGGAGAATAGAACTCTGCCCTCTGTTTTTACTCCCTAAACCCATCACCCAAGTCTAATCCGGAGAAAAACAAGACAATTCTCAATTGATTGATATTCAACAAAATATCTGACAAATAATTCTCTAACTTCTAGTGACATTCAAAAGTGAAGTCTGAGAACCTATCACAACCAAGAACGACCTAAGGAGATATAACTACAGAGTAAAAGGTAGTATTCGTGATGAGATCCTGGATCAAAAAAAAAAAAATAGAGAAAACCCGAAAATTGGAATAATGCATAGACTTTCATTAATAATAGTGTACTCTGTTTTTCAAATTAGTTGTGACAAACGTTGCATACCAATGTGAGGTGTTCATAAGGAAAACTACGGCTCAGGGTGCCTGGGACTCTCTGCTCTACCTCTGCAGTAATTCCATCCATCTAAATCTCTTCCAAGGTAAAAATCTTTTTAACAGGAAAAAATCAAAAGGCTCATTTCTCTGAAAAAATATAAATATGCTTATTTCTGATGGTCTGAAACAGATTTAACCTTTTAATTTTTTCATGAACACATAAAATTTTAAATTTAATTATGGAGGCATTAGCAGGTACCTGTCACTGTTGTTTGGTGACGCTTTGTTGTTATTGCAGTTGTTTGAAATGCGTGCGTAACCCTGAGAGGGCTTGGGGCGCCCCCGTCAGGTGAGGAGGGGCAGGACCTCTCAATTGCCTCTTTTTCCTTGTTGCTGAGAAGTGTCCTGATCGTCTACATTTTCCATTTTATTTGTATTTATTTTTTAAAATGACCTCAAAGCTATTTGACTAGAAAAATATATGACTAAATAAATATCCACAGTGTTTATTCTAGTCATTTTACTCTTCTTCAAGATTTAGTATTTTTGAATTTTTTTCTGAATGCACAGTTTAAGTTGTTGACCTCTCGGAGAATTTGCCATCAAGTTATCCATAGGCAAGAAAAGGTAAAAAGCAAAGGGTCCTCACGGAGCTTGTCTTCAAAAAGTTATTTTTTTTGTCCAAAAGAGTCAAACATTTCATGCTTGAGTGATTAAGTAATTTTTAATTATTTACATAAACCTGTGGTCAAAAATAAAAACTCTTTACTTTTTAAAATGAAGTGCACTGAACCAATAGTTTCCATGAGTCTGAGGTTAAAGGTCTTCCTCACATAGACTTACAGCTTTCATGGGTAATTTCCAAAGTTTTAAATAACCATTGTCAATGTAAGAATGTCACAGGTCTCTTAAAATGAACCAAACACAAATCGAACAACAAATGCTTTCACTTTGTTTAAGGATTGGGTGGCCTTGCAAATTTAGGATTTTCAGGCCCTTTAACCCCCCACCCCAACAGCATTTTATTGTGCCCCTTTCTAAATATGCTCCATATTTCCTCATCTTAGTGAGCAGAGTGGCTACAGAGCCTTGTTCTGACCTGCAAGTAGAATGGGTGCCCCAGTTGTCACTGTATGTGTCTGTGTAGACAGTTAGAGACCCAGAGCCGAACGGTGATCACTTTCAACATACTGAGGGAGCTAACACGCTTCAGAAGTCTACACGAAACCTTTTGCTTAACGCTAATAACAACCATGGGTCAGCCTTACGTAATCTAGATCTATAGCTAACGCTTAAGAATTTACATAACATGGCAGAGGCCAACCAGTGAGTAAGTGGGAGGAGGTGGGATTTGTCTGACTTGAGAGCCCATGCTCGGTGCAACTGAGCTTGTTCCTTTCAAGAGCTCCCACTTTATTTAGAAAAAGTATTTACTGTGAGAAATATACAAACACATATTCATGAACATACACACACATGCACATATCATGGTGAAACGTTTTTAAAAGTACAAATACCTCTCTCTGACCCTTTTCACAGCCAGTCACCAGGTCCCTGCTGTAAAGGGCCAGCACTGCTACTATTTACTCAAATCTCAAAGTCTTTCTATAGATATCCTCTGGGTTGCTTTAAATCATGGTATTTGAAAAATCTAACCTCCATCTATATATTATTTTGTCAGTTGACTGATGATGTTCTTTGTATCATGGCTTTCTGTCCGCACAGGATTTGTTCTAGGATTGGGTGTTTATTCGGCTGCTGTGTCTCTTGCCCTCCATGGCTCTTTCCAGCCCTTGGCTTCAGGCTTACGGCGGTGCATGGGGGCTTGAGTCTACCAGATTCATTATTATTTTGTCTCCACTTGCAGTATGTTGAAGATTGTCACGTCTGTATTTCCTGAAACTGTAGTCACGTGTGCACTTGTTGTCCTTAGTCATGTTGAGAGTGATTTTTTCTACTTTGTTAGGAGGAAATGGATTCAGAACCCGGCAATAGCCATTGTTCTCCCTGAATGTGTTATTTTTGAGGCTAAAAAGTCTTCCCCACAAAGTGAGTTAGTACTTTGTACTGTTTCGTGCTGATCTCTTTCAATTTCTGATGTCCTTGCTGTTTGGACTGAGTCCTCCTGACTATTATAGAAACCTCCTCAGTGATTTCTTATCAGTTTTCCATTTTCTATTGTATTTACCGTATCCATGAATCATGATTCAAAACATATTCCAGGACTCACAATTCTATCTGCTCTGAGGGTAATGTCCTAAATCACTTATTTTCTGTGCTCGGCTTGACTAACCCCTTTTCTCGGTTCCCTCTCACCCGCCATGTACCTCAGGGTTACTTTGGGAGATGTTCCATGTTGACCTGGGATGGAAACTGTACAACTCTCCTCTAACCTCCATCTGTAAATTATTTTACTTTGAGGTTCATAATTTGAGGAATTTATGAATTACTAGTATAATTCATAATTGCGAAAAATGGCAACATGTCATATGTCTATAAACACCAGAAAAAAAATATTTACAACTTCTTCCCCTCAGTTAGCTGCCGTTTACTGTGTGCTGGGCCTTGTACCAAACGCTCCATCTTCGATATCTCACTGAACCCTCACACATCTTAACAATGTAAATGTCTGTGCTGGAAGTTTGGAATTAAAACCCGAGGGCACAGATTAGACCCAGCTATGATTCCAAAACCCAAGTTCCTAACCACTTTACATTACTGTCTCTTACCTTTTAAGACTTTATTTTGTGCTTCCAAATTTATTTGGTGGCAATCTCTTGACCTAATTTATCGTAATTACTGTTTTGCCAGAAGAAAAACCTGAAGACTGAAATAAGAAGCCATACCTTTGACTAAGGAAGGTTCCAGACCTGATCTAGAGCATATTAGCTCAAAATCTTGAAATGGGATTGGTATTCATTTGGCCCTTCAGATTTCCCTGCTCCCATCCTTACCTTTCTCTGTTCTGAGAGGCTGAGCCAAATGTTCAGCATCTGCAGATTATAGGCCTATGGATTATTACTGGGTTGGGGCAAACGGAGCATGTCAGGAGGAAGCCATTGAGCAACTCAGCATATAGAATTTTACCCACCTGGGGGGACCTCCTCACGACACCTCCAAGTCAGCTGCCAGTGCTACTCAGACCACCATCTTTACAGACCAGTTTTGCCTGGTTTTGCTCTTCAAACAGATGAAATTACTCAGCATGAAGTTATTTTGTGATGTAAAATTTTTTTATGTTCTTGTTTATGATAATAATTAGTTTTATTTTGTTGCTGTGTCCAATACACTTTTATAAACATGTCTTGCTGTGTTTATACATTCTGGTATTTACAGAATGTTTACAGAGATGAGTTGTTTCCATTTTTGGCAATGACGAATTATACTAGTATGGACATAGTTTTGCAAATAATTTGTTGGCGATAAGCACACATTTGCAGGAATGGAAAGGTTAGGTCACAGTATGTTTGCATGATTAGCTGTGGTGGATACTGCCAAATGGCTTGCCAATGTGTACAACCAATTTACACTCCCACTCAGCAGTGTATTTGTGATTGTGTGTGTGTGTGTGTGTGTGTGATGTAGAGATAGGGGTCTTGCTAGGTTTTCTAGGCTGATCTTGAACTTCTGGCCTCAAGCAATCCTCCTACTTTGGCCTCCCAAAGTTCTGAGATTACAGGCATAAGCCACCACACCCATATATAATATGAAACACTTCATATTATATGAGTGAATATTTAATAACATATGAAAATAATACATTATTAAATGTTGTTAATTTGTTGAATTCTTCATTTTAATAAGCCCTTCCATTCCTGCTAATGAGTGCTTCTCCCCAACAAATTATATTGAAGACAATGTCCATACTAGTATAATTCATAATTGCGAAAAATGGAAACATGTCATATGTCTATAAACACCAGAATGAATAAATATAGCAACACATGTTTATAAAAGTGTATCGGACACAGCAACAAAATAAAACTAATTATAAATATAATATTATAGAAACCTTCTCAATGATCTCTCATCAGTTTTCATACTGATTATTAGTTTATTTTCTCTTATCCTTATTTGCAATTTTGGATGCTAACAAAGATTGAAAAAGTTTGAATTGTCCTATTTCCATGTTACACTTGCTGTTGCCCCCTTTTTTGTTTTGTAGTTGGGTATGATTGCAGTAATATTTCATTCTCATTTTCATCTTTAATTTTCCAATATTTAGTTTCTCAATTTTTCCGGTTGACTTCAGGAGTTCTCTCTATATTATGAAAGTAAGTCCTCTCTTCAATATGTACTGAAGCTATTTCCTCCCACTTTGCCTTACCTATTCACTTTCTTAAGGAGTGTTGTTAATTTGATGAGTACTGCATTTTAATAAGGTCAACCTTTTTATCTTCTGGTGAATGCTTTTTGTGCCCTCTTTAAGACGTCTTTGCCTATTCCGAGTTAACTAAGGTATCCTTCTTGTGTTTATTCTGCAGACAGAGCAGTTGTAACTTTTACATTCAGTGTATAATATATTTCTGTATTGCCATTAGTCCTTGGAAGGAGCTCCCACAGGCTTATGTTAATGTAGGAGAATTTGTCTTTCTACCACAAAAAATTGGCATAAGATGAATTCTTTTGTCTCGATAGCCCTGAGGTTATTATCTCCCACTATGCAGCTATAAAGAGAGAATTCCTCTAAGTAAATGAAGAGGAATTGTATAATTTTATTAACTCAAGTTCCCTTGTGTAGTAAGAAGTGGACGTGGAAGAGTCTATGATCAATGACTCTCATGCATCTATTAAGATGATTTCTTCCAATGGTGCTAGCTAAATGGGGGAGAGAAAAGAATGTCACAAACTTTCTAATCACAGGAAGGGTAGGCTTTGATTGTCCCCTAGAATGTATTTTTACCTAGGTTTGTTATGAGTTTTAGGATAGGAGAACAACATCTTCAAATATATGTGTTTCATACTGATTATTAGTATATTTTCTCTTATCCTTGCTTGCAATTTTGGATGCTAACAAAAGATTGCACCAGCAACTTAGAAGATACTGTTACTTTTTTCAAAGAATTGGCTACAATAAACATAACAATTAAGCATTCTCCAAAAAATGTAGACAGACAATTTTTTAAAAAACAGCTATGTGTTCAAACACCTTTTCAAACATTTCTGGTTGGATATTTAGTCATGGGATTCTCTTTGAAAGTGGAAAGCTAAAAACATAAATTATAAAAGTAATGAGATTTGCATCTTCTTTTTATTCTTTTCAGGGTCCATCTTTATCAGTATAAAACTATGCTCTTTTTTCAAATTTTGACTCCTTAGAACATCAGAAAAGTTAAATTAAGGTGAAAGACTGGATGAAACAGAAGCAAATAAATACATGTTAACCACAGAAAGTCTGCACACTTAAAAAACGAACACTTAAATCACTTAATTTCTCTTCTTTCAGATTCATCAAAGAATTTAAGTTCAGGATACATCATGTAAAAGTATTTTTTAAAAAAGAGAAATGGGCTGAGCGTGGTGGCTCAAGCCTGTAATCCCAGCACTTTGGGAGGCCGAGGAGGGTGGATCACGATGTCAAGAGATCGAGACCAAGACCATCCTGGTCAACATGGTGAAACCCCGTCTCTACTAAAAAGACAGAAAATTAGCTGGGCATGGTGGCGCGTGCCTGTAATCCCAGCTACTCAGGAGGCTGAGGCAGGAGAATTGCCTGAACCCAGGAGGCGGAGGTTGTGGTGAGCCGAGATCGCGCCATTGCACTCCAGCCTGGGTAACAAGAGCGAAACTCCGTCTCAAAAAAAATAAAAAGTTACAATTCAAAAGCCAGGTTGAATAATGGATGGTAATTAAGAACACTATATATGCTCTACAGTGAGCTCCAGGAAGGCTCTGGAAAGTTCCTGTTTCTCACTAGTGCTCATTACAGTAGACATTTGATCTGAATGAATAAAAATAAAAAGGGGCTCAAAATTCTCACTGCCTCTTTGAAATAAGGCTGGATAACAAAGGGTGAAAGGCCTAATGAAGCAAAGGACTTTTTTTTTGAGACAGAGTTTCACTCTTGTTGCCCAGGCATGATCTCGGCTCACTGCAACCTCTGCTTTCCAGGTTCAAACGACTCTCCTGCCTCAGCCTCCCGAGTGGCTGGGATTACAGGCGCCCACCTCCACGCCGGGCTAATTTTTGTATTTTTTAGTAGAGACTGGGTTTTACCATGTTGGCCAGGCTGCTCTCGAGCTCCTGACCTCTGGTGATCCACCCTCCTGGGCTTCCCAAAGTGCTGGGATTACAGTTGTGAGCCCCTGCGCCTGGCCAGCCTTTTTTTTTTTTTTTTTTTTTTTTTTAAATTATAGTTAACATTACTTGACTACATTTATTATCTGTTTAGCCTGCTGGAAAGTCAGCCCTGTACTATGAGTATAGGGCCATTGTCTGCTCTCTTCACTGCTGAATTTTCAACACTTGAGAAGTCCCTTTCATATATTAAAATGAAAGCACATGAAATGTCAAACAATAAAAAACTGAGGATTCTAGTTACCACCTTAAGATGTTCTATAAAGTTGGGATTACTAATTATTGAATAGATAATTGAAATAAATGAGTATGCATGAAATTAAACTATTCATGTCAAACCAATTTGTTGTATTTCATTAAAAATGACATGAAGCTACACTGTGAACAGGGTCACCAGCACAGAATTTAGCCTTTGCTAAATTCATCCACCCTACAGTGCACTTTTAATTGCCAATGGGATTAAGAGTTTCTATAAAATGCTAGATGAAAGCTACCAATTGGAAATGATTAATTAACATACAAAATTTGTAGCTTAATGTCAGACATGCAGCAGGCATTTCCTAAATATTATTTCCTTTATTCTTAGCCTCCTAAATTGTATTTAGTTGAAAGTAAATTGGAAGCAGAGTAGCTCATTTTTGAAGATGAAGACTTAATCTCAAAATTGAAGAGGAATTGTGCCTTTACATGGAAATGTAAAACATACGATTTATGAAATCTATAATTATACAATGGGAAGCATGCAGACTTAAGAAATATGCATTTGAATATACGTCACATATTTATTCATTGATTATCTTTGGATAGTTGCTTTCTTGCTGAATCATTGTTTCTCCATATGCAGAATACTGGTAATATTACCAACATGATCGTGAAGCCCGTGGCACGATGCTCTTTCTGAGTTCCAATTTGACTCATTATTGTTAGTTTAGCCAGGGTATCAAGTGTTTTAACAGGAACCCAACACAGCTGAGTGGTGAATAATGAAATAGACAAACTGCAGGTGAGTGTACAAAAGGGACACAAAAGGGACAGACTACAGACAACATTCAGGTAAGAACGTACAGCATCAAGCCACTGAGGAATGACTGAGCTGAAACAGAAATATTTCCCTGTTGTAGAAAGGTGCCATGCCTCATGTTCCATGTTAGAATTATCCAATTCGAGTGATACATTTTGGTCAACCAAAATAGAAGTCGCCTCCTCTCTAGAAATCTGGCTCATTTGGCAAACATTTCCATGGCTGTTCCTGACAGTGACGCAGGCCTGAGGATTTAGAAAGAAATAATTCTTTAAGACTGTTATGTTCTGATTGAAGTGAGAGATGACACACGTGCTCTGTGTAGGCTGGTCCTGGGCATTTTAAACGGTTACTCTGTCATGGGAAAGACATGACATATGCACTGTGTTTTCACATCTAGAGGAAATGTGGCTGCAAAATTCTTTAAAACAAATGTACTCTTGGGATCTAGCGGTTCTACTGAGATGTGTGGAAGGGATTATGGTAACATAAATTAATAAAACAAGATGTATAGTATTTTTTCAACTTTTAAATTGTTCTTTAAGCCATAGTTTATGCTTCTATAAAACTTTCTCTACACAAATCAATTTAAATATGACCAATACTGATATTCTTGTTTGCAGATTTCAAGAACAGGTCTTACTACACAAAGACAATGTATCATTATATGTAATGTTCTCCCATTTAAGGTGGCACAAATGACTAGAAATGAGTAATCGCGGCTGGGCACAGTGGCTCATGCCTGAACTTTGGAAGGCCGAGGCCAGTAGATCACAAGGTCAAGAGTTCAAGAGCAGCCTGGCCAATATGGTGAAACCCCATCTCTACTAAAAATAAGTTAGCCAGGCATGGTGGTAGGTGCCTGTAGTCCCAGCTACTCGGGAGGATGAGGCAGGAGAATCACTTGAACCCAGGAGGCGGAGGTTGTAGTGAGCCGAGATTGTGCCACTGCACTCCTGTGTGGGTGACAAAGCCAGACTCCAAAAAAAAGGAGTAATTGTATCTACACCAAATTCTGCTTTTACTTCGTGAACCATCCTGAGAAATTACAGCAACTGCTATATTTCCAAGCTATGTTATGTTGATAACTAACATAAATACTAAACATAATACTAAATACCAAAAATAGACACATCAGGCCTGTTTCTATCTACAAGGAGTTAATAGCATTAAAAGGACCAAATGCAGCAAATCTAAGGGCTTAGTCACAGCACCCCTTATGTGATATGTCTGCGGAATAATGTTATAATTCAGTGCTGAACATGATCAGAGGAAGGAAGAATTGTGAGATTCAGTGACGGGGGAAGGGAAGAGCGGGTAGAAGAGACTCGATTCCGGTCGAGAAGAAGAAGGTTTGGAGAAGCGAAAGGAGACACAGAGAAAGAAATACAGCTCAGGTATGAAAAGGGCCGTATGCGGACCACATGGTAATGAGGGTTTGGGTAAGAAAGCCAGGAGTACTGAGTTCGGAACAGATACTTGGCTGTTCAAATGTACGGAGAGAAATGTTAAAACTTGGTGTCGTACTTTGTTTTTTTTTTTTAGTCTCTAAAAATTAGCAAACGAGGGGATGGCACAGCAAATTAGTGTTTGCGTCCTTGAGAAATGTATCCAGGGATGGTGGTGAGTGAGCTGAAGCAAGGAGAAACAAAACTAGGGAGACCCCTGGAAGACTGTAGCGCCCAGATATGCAGGACTCAGACCCGCTGCGGAGAGAGCTGCCGCCTGCTTCCAAGGCTGCTGTTGTTGACAGCACCCAGCACTCTGCCCAGCACTTGCCTCAGCTTACCTGACAATTTCTGCCCAGCGATGGCTAATGCCTGGAAGCTCGATGCCACACCCATTTCGTTTGTTTTAATCACCCAAAACATATAATGCCTGAATTTTTTCTCACCTACGGGAAAAGCAATGTCAAATGCTTCACACTCACTAGCCTTGACACTTCCAAACACTGCCCACGTCATGGAGGATTAGGTTCAGCTGTGCAATGCGGAAAACTCATGCCTTCAATAAAATAAAGGCTCACTTTTCTCTTGCAAAATAAGCAGTGTTAAGGTAGGTTATAAAAGGCCGGTGTGGTGTCTCCACCGTTATCAGGGACCCAGACTCATGTATCCTCTACTCAGCCATCCTCACTGTGAGGCTGGCGTCCTCAAGGTCACCTTAATCCAAGATAGCTACAGAGCCTCTCCCATCATGTCAATATCTCAGGCTGCGTAGAGAAGTGGCAGGTAAGACCTCACCGCACAGCTGAAGCAGAGGCTTCTCAGCAGACTTCTCAGAGGTCCCACACCATCTGGCTTGCATTTGATCAGTAAGTAAATAGAGGCATGTTCTCAATGCTGTGTTCAGTCACCGTATCTCTCTAGCCTGCTCTGGACTTCGCCAGTTTCTGAAAAGTCCTTTGTTTTTGATGATCTCGACAGTGTTGAGGAGGATCGGTGGGAGAGTCAGTAAGACGTCTCTCACCTTGGGTTTCTCTGGTGTTTTTCTCAAGGTCAGGCTGGGGTTTTGTGTTTTGGGGGGAAGGCGACAGAAGTAGGTGCAATTCCAACATGCCACGTGTGTCGAGAGTAGTGTTGTTAACGTGACTCATCGCCGATGGCGCTCACCTGGATCACCTGATGAGTGTCTCCGTGGGAACTTACTTCCTCTCACTTCTGTACCATACTCTTTGGAAGCAAGTCGCTAAGGGTAGTCCCTAGCAGTGGTTTAGTTTCTTGAAGATGGAGTATCTAGATCATTTGATATTCTCCACGGGAGATTTTTCTCTTCTCCTCCGTTTATTTATTTATTTATTTCGCCATTTAGTTATACTGATGTGAACTCATTAATATTTATTCTTAGTTAGATGGATATAAACTCATTAATGTTTATTTTATACTTTGGGTCATCCTCCAATACGAGTTTACTCATTTTTCACTCAGGGTTTCCAGCTTGCTTCTGAGAGCTCTTTCACTGCACCCTATCATTTTATTTTTAGTACTTCCTTACTTTCTGAATCTGCAAGATGTTCCAGTCTCCTCTTATATCCTCTCTCTCCCAGTCCTAGAATGAGCCGTTTCTCCGAAGAGTTCTGGTTCCTATACTTGGAGAATGGCATCAGAAATGAAGATAAGGGCACTGCATGTGCTCCGGGAGGTTATTGTTTCTAGGGGAAATACATGTATGAATGGATACTAATTGTATCTATTCACACCACTGTAACATGGGCACACACACATATATGTCTGTATGCGTCTATGTTTATCAGTGTTTATGTTAATGTCGATGGTTTGTACTGATGCCACCGACCTGGATCCAGTAGCCTATGATTTACTATACCATTCCCCTTTGCTACAAAGTAATTTTCTAAATATGTAAATCAGAAAAGTCCTCTTTTCTATGTGTAAACTACAACCTTCCCACCTTAGGATAAAATACACACTTACAACTTTGAACAGCCGGGTTTTAAGATATATCAGATGAGCTAATTCCTTATTTTCTTACCAATTAGAGATAATCCACAACACTGAAGAAATTTTGTGGCTACTTCCTTCTTCACATGTGATGAGACAAAATCATAAAACAAAGCAAACAACATAATAACTTGATTTGTTAATTTTAAAGTCAAATACATTTTGTTAATTCATATTTAATCAATGACAATAATCAATTGTTACATATGTCATGTTGTATTAAAGTAAAAATAAAACTATATTAAATTTGGAATAATATTTCTCCAAATTTTGGCCACTGTGAATCACTTAATCATATTTATACCACACATGAAAAAAACAAATTTAAGAACAACTAAATAAACTTGCAATAATATGCATTTCATTTACACTCTCATATCAGGAAGTTACACTGTTCACAATTCCTGACAAATGAATCTATATCAAACTCAATAAGAGAGAGCTTGAGCAGTAAGCAAGGTTTAATGTTTTATTAGTTTATCTAATTAATCTTTATTTAAGGCAGACATTTCTAATTCATAATCATATTCATAGAAAAAGGAAAGGGGTGTTGGGAGCTTTGTAAAACCATGCTGGAAACAACTTGCCTTTGACAACCTCAGACACTTTGGAGACCTTTATCATGGTACATGAGTAATAAATTTATGAAAGTTGAAAGTCTAAATTTTTGGCTTCGAAGAAAGCAAGGAAATAATCTATCATTTCTTTGGTTGCATTCATGTCTGGAATAAATTTCCTCATGCTCTGTTGCTGAATTTAGACATGGCTTTTAAAAGACCCAACAATTGGGTAAAATCCAATTAATTATTCAATTGTCAAGTTTCTTTCTCCACAGTTTGCTTTCCTAAAAAATGACAACTTTTCCTGAACATTGACAAAAAAGGCTGCCTCAGCAGTGAAGTGAAAGTGTCAAGATTTTCGGTGAACCAAATAAGCTAACAAATGCCTATCTGAAGAATTTTTAAAATTCTATCTCTCACTTTGACAAATTTAGTGTGTGTCTCTCCCTTGGACAGTGAACACATCTGTGTAAGGCTGTTTTGGCTTTACTGCCCATTCCTTTACCTATCAGGACTGAGAGCCCAGAGGTCATGGCAGGGACAGACCGAAGCCATACTTGCCCAGTGTCTTTTGACCAGAAAGTCTTCTATCCATCACCAAAGATAGTCTGTGGATATTCTGCTGGTCGCATTAAGGCACTTTCTTGCTTTAATGCCTAATTAAAAATATTGCAGCATATTTCTAAAATATAATTTCAGTCTCTACCATGGCTCAAAAAAAATGTTCAGGAAATATGAGAAACTTTCTCACTTACTAAAAACCACTGAGGAAATACTCTCCCTTAAATGACTATCACATGCGCAGTAAGAGATGCTTCATGTTCTCTTATGACTTCACCTATGTAAGAATAATGGTTCTTTTACTTTCGTGCAATTTTCACAGCCTTAAAATGGTAACTAATTCTGCCAGCATTCATTCTGTTTTTGCCTCAATCATAAGATTTTAAAAAATTAACGTTGGTACAAGTCTTTAATTTTCTCAGTAATAGAGTATTTCTTTCCCTCTTTTTTGAGAGAGGGTCTCACTTGTCTTGCTCTGTCACCCAGGCTGGAGTGCAGTGACACGATCATAGCTCACGGCAACCTCAAACTCCTGGGCTCAAGCAATCCTTCCTCCTCAGCCTCCTGAGTAGCTAGGACTACAGGAGCATGCCACCATGCCCGGTTAATTTTTTTTTTTTTTTTACTGTTTTTAGACATGGGGTCTAACTTCATTGCCCAGGCTGGTCTGGGACTCCTGGCCTCAAGCAATCCTCTTGCCTTGGCCTCCCAAAGTGCTGGGATTACAGATGTGGGTCACTGTGCCCTGCTAGCAATAAAGTAACTTGAACAAGTTTTTGGCATTATTACTATTCCTTTAAATGATATTTCCCTAGTTTAGGTTTTCTATCAGGCTTTCGGGCAAAACTTAACGTATTACTTATTAGAAAAGCTAAAATTAAATTTTAGATAACCAAAATTTTCAGAAAAGGAGAATGATACTTTTGCTAGATTTATGCCCTTTTCTAATAAAATTTTTAAAACATACAGGGAACTGAGAATTTTCAGTATTAGAATAACAATTTTTAGATAATTATTATTTTGCTTTCTGGTCAAAGTCTGCTTTTCAGAAAAGTTTTTGCAATCGTAACATTTCAATATTTACTTCTCACTCATGTTCCAGATCACACTCGATGGTTCATGTTCATTTACATTTATGTTCATATTGTTATTATCAGTTGTTTATTTTTTATTTTTTATTTTTGAGACGGAGTTTCGCTCTTGTTACCCAGGCTGGAGTGCAATGGCGTGATCTTGACTCACCACAACCTCCGCCTCCTGGGTACAGGCAATTCTCCTGCCTCAGCTTCCCAAGTAGCTGGGATTACAGGCACGCGCCACCATGCCCAGCTAATTTTTTGTATTTGTAGTAGAGACGGGGTTTCACCATGTTGACCAGGATGGTCTCGATCTCTTGACCTCGTGATCCACCCGCCTCGGCCTCCCAAAGTGCTGGAATTACAGGCTTGAGCCACGGCTCCCGGCCCTCAGTTGTTTATTTTTATACTTCATATGTTAGTATTATCTTTATTAGTAATTAATACTCTTTGCTTTAACCCTTTTAAGTCAGTGATGCATATTGAATTGCTGGCACAATGAACTGTATTTTACTAAGAGAAATAAGTGAAAATAGCTTGTCTAAGTGTAATGGAACCTAAGTAAGTTAAATATCAACCAATTCAGTTATTAGCCATGCTGGTTACTACTATCAGGTACAAAATTAAGGGTGCATCAAAAATCTCATTAATACAAATCAATAGTGCTGAATGCAAAAATTTGTGATGAACCATATCAACTTTTTACATTAGGATCTTTCCTGATTCTCCTGTTTTACTTGAAATGACCCAGGGTACTGACAGACATCAGAAAATCTCTAGGTAAAACTATCTATGGGAAATATATGCAAATTGAGGAATGTTTGTAGACTAAATTGCCTCTGCTATTTCTTTTGAAACTGACAGTGGAATTATGAACCATTTGATAGACAACTGGAGACTATAAAGAAAGTATATTCTAAGAAAATTTAGTGAGAAAAACTAAGCCATTCTGTGTTTGCTTTCTGATTGGAAAGACATAAACTGTGTGTGTGTGTGTGTGTGTGTGTGTGTGTGTGTGTGTGTATGACAGTCAACTATGTTTATAAAATGTCTTCACTAATTACAAAGATGTATCCATATGCAGTCAGCCATCTATTCATTGGTTTCACCTCAATGGATTTAACCAAGGATTAATCAAAAATATTAAAACTTTCTAAATCAACAAATTAAAACACAGTATAACTATTTACATAACATGTATGTATTAGGTATTATAAATAAACATGAATTAAAGTATAAGAAAGGACGTGTGTAGATTACATGCAAATAGTGAGCCATTTTATGTAAGAGACTTCAGTATCTGTGGATTTTAGTATCACTGGGATCTTGGAACCAGTTCCCACTGGATACCAAGTGCATTAGTTATCGCCATTATACTTATTAAAGCCTAATCTGTACTCTATCTTCCATTCCTAAAGATGGAGTTTCTAAAATTATACTATTCAAACACCATAATGATTCAACAGATGACTTTATTGGCATTATTATGCATAATCATGTGAAATAGAGAATGAAACGTCTTACCTATATTTTAATTCTCTTTTACTAATGAATGAAACGTCTTACCTATATTTTAATTCTCTTTCTATGTGAGTCCATCGGTATCTAGGCAAAGCGGGTGATTTTAGTGGTGATAATGACCCAGTCCTTGTAGCTTTCAATTAGCATGTCAGCGTTACATATTCTGGTTTGTGATATAGGTTTGGTTGAAATGTATTTTGGAATGTTAAAAAGATGTGCAGTAATGAATCATACATTTTAAATTTAAGCTCCTGGCATCCTACATCAAAGGCAAAATTTCTTTCAATAGCATATAAAATGTTTATGATCCCTGAGCAAATGAAATCAGTTAAGAGATTATGTATGCAAAATAGTTAGCATGCCAGGAAAAGATGAAAGAAAAAGATAACATAGCATAAAAATCCCACATTATAAAAAGCATGAGGGCTCGCCTCAATCATTCCTTCCATTATGTAAGAGCTTGAGGGCTTGACTTTGTGTGACAAGCATGTGGGCAACTGTCACAGTGACCACACCACACTTACGCACCTTTACTTTCTCCTCACAGGAGTTCTGGGAACGCTTTAGGCATGGAATGTCTGCTTACAGGCTTAGATCTTGAAACATAAAAGGGGTATGAGGAGCCAGCTCCCCCCTAAAGTGAGGCTTCTCAAAAACAGAAATAGGAGTTGGCCTGAGACTCCTTAGGTCAGAACATTTAAAGGGGAGGCATGAAGAGCACTAAAAATAACTCCCTTTTAAACTTATTTGTTGTGTTTTCTTCCCTTTCGATTGGCTTAATGACTTGAAGACACCTCAGATCAAGAAGTAACTCAAAAAGCAATTAATATCATTGGGCACTTTGGAAAGGATCTCAAGGTAGGAAACATGTAATAATGTCAATTGTAAAAAACATAAAGGCATGGGCATACTTTGTATATTAACATTTTGCAAGAGTATTCATTTTGAATCTGTGTTATTAGCAAGCAATCTTAATAATACTGAAACGGGAAAGGTTCCCTTGTACCCCTCACAGGGCGTGCGTTGGGGGTGTGACTGGCTTCTTCAGTACCCAGCTACTCAGACCCCTAGGGGAGCACACAGAAGGACTGGCTATGGGGCTTGACTGCCCGGCGGTGTCTAGGGGTGAATGATTACAGCTGAAGATCCAGTGGGTGTGTGTTACAGGGTACGCTTTTAGTTTTGCCCTTTTAATTTTGCTGTCCATGAGCAGCTTGTGTTAACCAGCTCAATTAGCCCCTCTCCCTTGTCACAAGGACAGATGGAGTTCTGTATCCCAGTTCTTGCCTTGGTGTACCACAAGAATCGGACCAAGTGTGGGCTTGGGGAATGAGGGCACAGTTTTATGGAGTAGAAGTAGCTCTCAGCAGATGTGGGAACCAGAAGATGGTTTCAGCTGAACCAGGAGATGGTTTCAGCTTGGAGGTGGGCTGCTCAGTGGTCCCAGCTCTCCTCCAATTGTCCCATCCAAACTGCCTGCTTCCACTGGTTGGTGGCCTGAGGAAGTGCCAGAAGCTGATGGTTTGCTTTTTCGCTGGTGTGCTCCCCCTGACTGATGTCCTTTTGATGTCCATCCACTGTCTTCAGCTGATGTGTTCCTTTCCTGTCCAGCAGCTTCTGTCTGCCCACTGGGTCTCAGCTTTCAAAGGCCCGGGACAGCGGTGTGGTGGGCCAGGGTGATCCTGGATGATACTAACATTTGGGTGTGAAGGCAGAAGTGCCTGTCTCCACCTAGGTCCAGGGTAGAGTCCTAGCCAGGGACCATGCCCTCCTCTGCCTAGCATTTCCCTTCTCCTCTTCTGTGTCATTTAAAGGGACCACACTCTTCCCTTCCCTGCACTCACATATCAGTATTAATAAATCGAGCTAATTTAAAGTAGCATTTGCTACCACCAAAAAAAAAAATCACATGGAACATTGATTTCTTCAAAAAAATATACCACTACCTTAGCTGTTTAAACATTCTCAGAAAATCAATAGGGTGATTGAGTTGAAAGATTTTCTTTTTATTGTATTGATTTAATTTAAAAACTCTACTACTCCTATGAATAGTGACTGGAAAACATTAATGTGGACTTATTTATGTCAGGTAGGTAGAAAGTAATGGGGTTAGAAAGTGTTCTCAGCAATGCAAAAAGGTATCATGACCTTGAAGGACTCATTTACAGATGAATACAGGTCTTACAAGGAGGCTGTTTAGATGTCACATTTGGGAGATTTGGAAGTGGATGGAGAAGAAATGTGTCCCCAATTAGTAAAACAATGTTACGACAGGAATGAATCACTTTAAAATGGATGGGAATATAAATTATGAATATGTCTCTTGGGGAAGATACAGTACTTGGTGCATCATAAGCGAGTTCTATTTAAATAGCTACAAGATTGCTATTCAGTGAAATAAAACTGAGCAAAGGCAGAAGTAACAGATAATCAGTTCAGGATAATTTTAAGAGGATTCATGAACTAGTTAGAAGAAAACCAAGCTTTGATCCATTATTTTGCTGCAGCTTAGAGAGAAGAAAAGGAGGAAGGACTCAGGTTTCAGACTACAAATAATAATGATGATAACTGTTAATATTATTGTAACTTTTTTAATATCTAAAAGACACATTTGGTCTAAGTGACTTACTTATGTTATCTGCATAACTGTATGTTCACATGCAGTTGTGAGAAATAATGCAGAGCCCACACGTCTCACCTGGTGTCATTCCATGGTAAAACCTTGCTTAGCTAAAGTAAGGTGTTATAATAAGAGAATGATATAAATATGAACCATTGGCTGCATTCAAAGATCATTGGGTTGTGTGTGTGTCTGTGTGTGTGTGTGTGTGTGAATTTAGTTCTTGGCAATTTTGTCACTTGTGAATTTGTGGAGCCACCACTGCAGTCAAGCTAGAGGACAATTCCATCACACATACCCCTTGTGTGACCCTTTATAAACCACAGCCTCCCTCTTCACTCATTGCTACATTGCCATAGAAGCCAGGAGCTGAGGCTGGATTAATATTGAGGGTTTATTTGGGCCAAGGTTGAGGACTGCAGCTCAGGACACAGTTCCAGTTTGCCATAGAGAGTGCTCCAGAGACCAATGGAGAGGCTCAAGGTTTTAAAGAAGAAAATGATGAATCAGGAGAGGAGGCGATTATGAAAGTCGCTTGCCAGGAATTCTCACTGGCTTACAAAATAACACTGGTTAGTGATTGTCTGTAAGTTGTTGAGCTATAGCGTCTAGGGCATTTATGACTACTTGGTGTGGGTTAGTCTAGAGCATAGCAAATGGCTTTGAGGAGTAATTATTTAGCTCAAGAAGGAGTGAGACCTGACTGCTGTGACATTTTAAATGCCTCCTTGGGCTTAGTAATTTAAAGGAGCTCTCCATTCTGCAGATAAAAAGGGTTTTTTTCCTTTTTTTTTCCTCACCTAATCCCTAGAAACCACTAACGCCTTCTTCTGAACTATAATCATTTCATTTTAATAATGTTCATTAGATGGAATCTTAAAGGATGTAATCATTTGGAATTGTCATTTTTCGCTCAACAAAATCCCCTGAAGGGCCATCCAAGTTGTGTGTATCAATAGCTCCATCCCTTTATTGCCACATGGTGTTTCCTGGTATTGATGAATACCATGTTTCTTTAATCATTCGACTGCTGAAGACCCCTGTGTGGTTTCTATGGTTTGATTATTACAAATAAAGCTGCTAGAAACATTCACATACAAAACTTTGTGTGAACATACATTCTTATTTCTCTGGGATAAATGCCCAGGAGTGTAATCGCTGGGTTGTATGCTAAGCACATGTTTAGTTTGTGAGAAACTGACGAACTGTTTTCAGAGAAGCTGTGCAACTCTAGTCAGCATATGTTATTGTCATTAAAAAAATTAGTTATTATGACAGGCGTGTGGAAATATTTCACTGTGACCTTAATTTGCATTTTTCTAATGGCTAGTGACACTGATCATGTTTTAATACACTTAGATGCCAGAGAAATGTCTGCTCATGTCTTTGTCTATTTTCTAATGGTTTTTTTTCTAGCAGTGAGGTTTGAAGTTTCTTCATATATTTTAGACATGAGTCCTTTGTCAACAATGTAGTTTAGAAATATTTTCTCCAAGTCTATAGCTTAATGGGTGCTTTTATAGAGTAAAAACAATACTTTTGATAAAATCCAATTTAAATTTTTTCTTTTATGGCTTGTGCTTTTGGCGTCAAGTTTAAGAAGTAAAGGTGAGAATAATTTTCTCTTATTTCTTATTTTAAAAGTTTATAGTTTTATGTTTTACATTATATATGTGATCTATTTTTAAAAATTTTTTAATGTTTTTATTTTTGAGACAGTCTCACTCTGTCACCCAGGCTGGAGTGTCATGGCATAATCTCAGCTCACTGCAACCTCTGCCTCCTGGGTTCTAGCAATTGTCATGCCTCAGCTTCCCAAATAGCTGGGACTATAGGCACACATCACATTGCCTAGATACCTTTTGTATTTTTTTTTTCCTTATTTTTTTTATTGCATTTTAGGTTTTGGGGTACATGTGCAGAGCATGCAATACAGTTGCATAGGTACACACATGGCAGTGTGTTCTGTTTGCTTTCACCCCTTCACCCACATTTGGCATTTCTCCGCAGGCTATCCCTCCCCACCTCCCCTTCCCACTGGCCCTCCCCTTTTCCCCCCAATAGACCCCAGTGTTTAGTACTCCCCTTTCTGTGTCCATGTGTTCTCATTTTTCATCACCCGCCTATGAGTTAGAATGATGATCATTAAAAAATCTGGAGACAACAGATGCTGGAGAGGATGTGGAGAAAAAGGAACACTCTTACACTGTTGGTGGGAGTGTAAATTAGTTCAACCATTGTGGAAGACAGTGTGGCGATTCCTCAAGGCCTTAGAAATAGAAATTCCATTTGACCCAGCAATCCCATTACTGGGTATATATCCAAAAGACTATAAATCGTTCTACTATAAGGACACATGTACACGAATGTTCATTGCAGCACTGTTTACAATAGCAAAGACCTGGAATCAACCCAAATGCCCATTGATGATAGACTGGATTGGGAAAATGTGGCACATATACACCATGGAATATTATGCAGCAATCAGAAATGATGAGTTCGTGTCGTTTGTAGGGACATGGATGAATCTGGAGAACATCATTCTCAGCAAACTGACACAAGAACAGAAAATGTATTTTTAGTTGAGATGGAGTTTCACCATGTTTCCCAGGCTTGTCTTGAACTCCTGGCCTCAAGTAACCCACCCACCTTGTCCTCCCAAAGTGTTGGGATTACAGGCTTGAGCCACTGCATCCAGCCATGATCCATTTTGAGTTAATTTAGAAAAAATAAATTATGAAGTAGTTTGTTTTTATTGTGCTTTGTTTGTATAACTTTAAGGGACACAACTGCAGTTTTGTTACATAAATATATTGCATAGAAGTCTGGCCTTTCAGTGTACTTTTTATCCATTAAGTAATTTATCATTTCTCACCTTCTTCACAACTCCACTCCCTTCTGAGTCTCCATCATGCCACTTTCTATGTCTGTGTATATGCAATATTTACCTCCTATTTATAAGGGAGAGTACATATTAAGAATTGTTACTGATAGTACCAGGAGACAGACAAATTCCTAGACAGACAAAGGTAGGTGAAACCTGCCCTTCAAATCACAGATAATTTAAAGTCTGAAAACTGAGCTGCCAGTTCTGGGTGGAGTCCAGGAATGGAATGAGAACTTCCTCGATGCCTTTTATGCAATCAAATGGTGGTTTTTCCATGTCCACCCATGGACCAGTCAGCATGCACTCCCTCATTCTGAGCCCATAAAAACCGTGGACTCAGCCACTCATTGGGCTACTGACTTTTGGGGCCCTATCACACTGAGGGCTACCCATTCTTATGTCTCCTCTCCACTGAGAGCTTTCCTTCTGTTGCTCAAAAAAATCTCTTCTCGTCTTGCTCACTCTCTGGTGTCAGTGTACCTCATTCCTCTTGGACATGGGACAATAATACAAAACCCATTAAACAGCAGGTGCAAAAGCAGCTGTAACACTGTACACCCTCCCTCCTGCTTGCCAAGCTGCTGGGCACCACACACCCCTATTTGCCACACTACAAGTGATGGAAATGAGCTGTAAAGTGAACAAACTATAAGACACCCCACTCCACCATTCACTACGCTGTGTGTGGTGGGAACAAACATGAACTGTAATACAAATGAGTTACAACATGCCCTCCACCTCCCTCATCTCATTTGCCATGTCCTGGGTGGTGGGAAGCAGAGAGCACTGAAACACTCCTTGGGGGCTCAGACCTTGGGATTCCCTGGGCAAGAGCCACAACACCACTTGGAGCTTCACAGTTGCTGGCATTTCCAAGTTTTGGGGTGCACTGAGTTCTCCTCATCTAGATGTGGGCATCCAAGGTCAAAGCAGGTTGTGGCATGCCAGGCACAGCTGTGGGTCGAGTGCAGAACCACAGTGGGTGGGAAATCCAGGCATGAGCCAAGGACAGTCTGTCAGGCTGAGTGGGTAGAGGGAGCCCGGCTGTGAGCCCAGAGCCGAGTGAGGCCAAGGCGAAGGCATTGCTGGCCATGGAGATTTGTGGCTAGTGAAATGGCAACAAAGGAAGCCTATGTCATTTCCTCAACTGGGTCATCAACGTCAACTTCAATGGTGATGTCACGTTGATAGTATATACTCCGATATTCTGGAAGAAAATAGAACTGCGTATTTTTGTTTTTTCTCCTCAAATCCTAAAGGTCCAAGTCTAATGGGAAAAATATAAGGCCAATTCTAGTTGAGGGATGGTCTACAAAATAATTAAACAGTAGTCATCAAAATAATTAGGGTCATAAAAAATAAGGGAAATCTAAGAACTTGGCACTACCAGCAATGTGGTATCCTGAATTGAATGCTTGGAACAGAAAAAAATGATATTAGGCAAAAAATTAGCAAAATGTGTATAGGGTTTATATTTCAGTTAATATAAAGGTTAACTTGCCTTATGATAAATACCTTCTATACACCAGATGAAAAAGTATTGATAGACTTACAAGAAAAATTTGACATTAGCATGCAAGATTATAGCATGGTTGTCTAGGAATTTGATCAGTTAGTCAAACAAAAATAAATAATTAAGAATATAGCCTTAGGAGGCCGAGGCGGGTGGATCATGAAGTCAAGAGATCGAGACCATCCTGGTCAACATGGTGAAACCCCGTCTCTACTAAAAATACAAAAAAATTAGCAGGGCACAGTGGCGCATGCCTGTCATCCCAGCTACTCAGGAGGCTGAGGCAGGAGAATTGCCTGAACCCAGGAGGCGGAGGTTGCGGTGAGCCGAGATCGCCATTACACTCCAGCCTGGGTGACAAGAGCAAAACTCCATCTCAAAATAAATAAAGAAATAAAAGGATATAGCCATTCTGAATGACATAAATGACATGTAATCTTGTGGACATTTTGCAAACTCAGCATGCAAACATAGAAACCAGGCTTAGGAAGACAAATACAGTGTAATCTCATTTATATGTGGAATCTGGGCTGGAAGAGGGTAGTGTAACTCACAGAAGCAAAGAGTAGAGTCATGATTGCCAGTGCCTACAGGGACGAGGAAATGGGGAGGTGTTGGTCAAGGACCACACACTTGCTGTTATGAAGGATGAATAAATTTTGCAGATCTAGTATACAGCATGGTAACTACAGTTAGTAATACGTTACATTATTAAAATTTGTAAATAGGATAGATCTTAAATACTCTCAGCGCACACATATGTACACAAAGGTAACTATGTGAGGTGATTGCTACGCAAATTTGTTAGACTGTGGTAATCATTTAACAGTGAGTACATATAGCAAAACGTAAAGTTGTACACTTTATTTTTGATTTTTTTTTGTCAATTACATTAGCAAGCAACGGGCTCACTGTGTGGTGGGCATAGAAGCCAATGCTTTGGCACTAGCTTTTGAGAAAAGAGAAAGCTTTATTGCAAGTCAGCTGGCAAGGAGACAATAGGCAACGTTTGAATCTCTCTCTCTGAGCTGGGGGCAAGTCAAGCTTTTATGGTGGTCCCAGCTAGCTAGGTGATGCCAACACTCCCAGCTGCTCTTCCAGGCTGGTGGCATTCACAGTTACGAGGCTAAAGCCTTTTCCATTGTCCATGCATGGACAATTGTGGTTCTGTACCACCTGTAACAACTTAAGCAATGGGTAATCGGCTGGAGTTGTTTGCATGGTTATAATTATACCTCAAAAACGCTAGAAAATAAAAAATAAATTTAGAGATATGCAATATTTTTAACCACACAAGACACATTTTGAATATTGATTATTTTCTAAGCCCTACATCCAATGCTTGCAAATGTCAAAAAATTAACATACCTATGACATTCTCTGACAAGAAAAATATTGGATTATAAGTTTATGATAAAACGTAAACTATAAATTACGTATCTAGATAAAAACTTAAAATCCCACTTATAAATATCTCATTGATAAATGAAAATGTACAAAAATACCTTAAAATTTTGTACTGTGAAAATATATGAGATGTAGCTAAAGGGTGTTTCAAAGGAAATTCAGATCCTTAAATGCTTATGTTTGTTTCAAGGGATGAAAATTAATAAAATAAACTTCCAACTTAATAATTTAGCAAAAATTGGTATCTATAAGCCCACAATAAAAAACAAAATGATACAATACAGGCTAAATAAAATACTGATATAATAAAAATGCACTCAGTAGGGTATCAGAAATTTGATTGCTTAAAAATAGTAAACAGAAAAGTATCCGGTAGGATTTATCAATAAAAATAGACAGAAACTAGTTTGGGTAAATGTGTGCAGTGACAAAATTATATATTAAATAGTGCTTAAAGTGTTAGTAGGAAAAAATGTCATGCCAATCAACTTTAAATTTCTATAAAATAATTGGAAAATATTCCCAAAGTAAGCACTTATGACTGTGGAAACAGAAGGAAATAGGTATCAAATAATTTAAAAAAAAACTAAAAGAAAAATCAAAACAGTTGAATCAATAGTTCAAACTTTGCCCACTCAAAGCATCATAAATAGTTTTCTAAAAGCAGCATAAATAGTTTCTAAAACATAAATCGTTTTGTAAGTAATTTTTAAGCAGTAAAAGATACATTAACCAAATTGGGATTAAACTGCAAATAAAGCGAATGTTCTCTGTTTTATTTATTTGAAACCAATATGCATTAAAGAAAAAATAAGAATGCAAAATCCAGAAAAGATACTGGTCAAACTCACTTGTAGCTCTAGATACCCTCATTCTAAAGGAATTATTAGCAAAATAAACTCAGCAATTTTATATGAAAATAGAAATCATGAGCAATTAAAATCACATCATTTAATGTTAAATGTTTAACATTAAAACATTTATGAATAATTAAATGCAAAACTTACTTCACAGGGAAGACTAGACTCACCATATCAGTGTATAGAACAGTAAAATTCCTCATTTGAGAAAGATCACAGGAAGCTTTGCTTATTAAAGTATTATCCCCTCAGGTTTTCTTTAAAATCATGTAAAAATGTATCTATGATTATTTTCATCCATATCATATGGGCAGCACTTTTCAGCAAGAAAAATTTTAAAAGTAAGATATACTGATTTGACATGGCAAAACCAGAGTCATTGTTCACAGATAATTGAAAGGATACATGTAAAATCCTATAGGATCTATGGAGAAATTAGTTTATAAGTAAGATAATTTACCAAGGTGGCTGAATTTAAGTTTTAAAAAATCAATTATATTTCTGAATACCATCAGAGAAATTTTCTCACAAATGAGAAAATGTAAGTATTAAAAGAGTTAACATTTATAACTTTAGAATGAATAGAAATATCTAGGAAAATATTTGTAGATGCTTTATGCAGAATAATTCCTTGTTCTTTATGTATTTGTTTAAATATTTAAGAGAATCCTTTAACTGAGAGGCATACCAATTCTTAAATATAGTCAATAAAAGCACATTGATTCCTAAAATAAAAATCTGTAAGCTGTAATTCTTTAAAAATAATGTAAGCCTGTGTTTCCAAATAAAATTTAACAAGCAATGTATACATTTATTTTGGAAAAGTAAGGCCAAAAATATTTCCAATTACAGTGAGGAAATAGATTGAAGATGAATATTGCTTTACCAGAGAAAATATATTGTAAGGTTTTCATAATCCCGAAACACATCCAGGTTATATGATTGTTTTTGTGTTATATAATTGCTGTTATGTGATACAGGTACACACATGTCACTAGCTGTGTGTGAGTTTCTATTTTCCTAACAATAGGCATACGCAAATTTTGTGAATTAGATTTATTTTTACATGAACTGTAAATCTGTATTTCATCTTGCTAAGAAACGTGTTATACTTCTTAGCACGTGAAATACAAAGGTGTAAATTTGTATTTCATCTTCTCCCACTGTTGGGAGAAGAATCGATCACTAATATGGTGACCACTGGTTATTCATATAGAAAAACAAAACACTGAAACACTACTCTTTGTCAAATTTAAGGTGGTTTAGAGATTTAAAGGTAAAAGTAAATAATTATGTACTTTAGAAGAAAATACCTGGTGTAATCTTTAATTGCCCAAAGTGTGAATATCTATTAAGATAAATAAACAGAAACCCTAATAGATAGCAACGAAAATTATACTACAGTAAGACTGAATTTTAATAGTTCTTAAATGATAATACTAAAATGAAAACAAATCCACAACCACTTTTAGAACTGATAAAACATTTTACATTTATACTTTAGACATTATTGCTATTAAGATTATATAATTTCTACAACAAGTAGACACAGGCAATAGCAAAACAGGCAAACAGCAAAAGAGGGTAGTGCACGGGGGCGGGTGTAGGCTGCAGAGAAGCATAACACATTTCTTAGCAAGATGAGATACAAATTTACAGTTCATGTAAAAACAAATCTAATTCACAGAATTTGTGTATGCCTGTTGTTAGGAAAATAGAAACTCACACACAGCTAATGACATATTTCATAGATTTGATATAAAAGGTTTCTACTTGTGTGATTATTACACATTTTGAAATAGCTTCAGTCTGAAGGCTGCAAAGCCAGAGCCAGAGCCACAAAAAAAAGTTTTCTTTCTGTTTTTGAGTGGGTTTTTTTTCTGCTTTTTTCTTCAGAGCCAGAAAAACCATTTTCACTTCAAAGGCAGTCAGATAGGCAGAATTCTCTCTAACTTGGAAGGAGAATCAGCTTTTTGTTCTAGTCAGGTCTGCTCCTGATTGGATGAGGCCCACCAGCATTAGGGAGGCCACTTTGCTTTATTCTTCATTCTGATTTGAACGTTAATCTCATCCAAAAACGCCTTCACAGTCACACCTGGAATAATGTTTGACCAAATACCTGAATAGCCTTTGACTTGGTCAAGCTGACACATAAAATTAACCATCACAGTTAGTAAAAGTAACGTGAAACTTACTTCCTTCTTCATAATCTGCAATGATTTAATTGGTGTAATAAACTTCTGCTTCTTATAGATTTGAATGAGTTTTATGAGGCGCTGAACAGTTGTAATATAAGGAGCAATGTAGAAGCTGGACAACTAGAGACTGTGTAAACCTAAAAGCATTCAAATTCAAACATATTTACCATACCTTACCATCCAAACAACATATTCTGGCAGTTTGCGTGAAAGATATTGATTATATTGTGGAGCTAGAAAAATTAAAACTATCTACTTTAATTCCCTGTCTATTTCTTCTTTTATATCTGAAGTTTCTCTGTTTTGATGCTAGTTTATGTGTTGCAGTCAAATTCCTTACAATAATATCTTTATTACAAAACTTTTTTTTATGAGAATATGGCCTCAGTCTACTTTTTGTTGTATAAATATGAAGCTGTCTTAATTTATGCATTCAGTAGTCTGCCAATACAATCCACACTTACTGCAGTGTTTACTTAATGTAATCACTTTTTCTTCCACTTTACATTTTTCTGAATTAGTACATGTTTATACTTGGTCTATCTACATATTATGTGTTTTTTAAAACAAAATCTGAGAGATTTTTTCTAATGTTATATTTAACCGTCTTAAATATAATAGATGTTAACATCAATTATGTTGCCTTTCTTTATATTGAAATTATGTTTATAATAAGTATTGATTGTGTCTTCCTCTTGGATTTGCAAATTTATTGTTTTCAGATTTCCTTGTGTTTACTTTAATAACTCTAGAAGATATAGCAAAATTGTAATTTGGACTGGCAATTTAACTGCTGCTTTTAAAACAACAAAGTTTGCAGTCGACTTACTATCTATGTATGTTATACATAAAGAAAACTGTACAAATATAAACTTATATGCTGATGAATTTTCATGAAGTGAAAGCTTATAAGGGACCCCCAGACCTTTTTCTTTACTCTCCCCAAATGACTTCTAAAGATCATATTTGTTAGTTGCTAGAGTTAGCAACTAAGGGGAATTACAGAACATTCACTCTTCCATTTTGCTTTTTTCAGTCAACACAATGCTTGTGAGATTTATCTATGTTACTACTTCTAACAGTAGATCATTTATTTTGATGGTTGTAGCATATTTTACTGTGTAAATATATTCTCTAAATTGTAGCTAGTGAAAAAAGGATTTGTTAACTTTAATAATAATGTGGCATTTTATTAATATTTTCTTTGGTTAAAGATTAATCATTTTATTGATCTTTGATTAATAATTTTATTAATCATTTTATTAATATTTTCTTTGGTTAATGGTTAAATCCTTTTTAACTTCTGTTAAGAACTAGTTCTCTGAGAGACAATCCAAGATGGCCAAATAGGAATAGCTCTGGAGTGCAGCTCCCAGTGAGAATGCAGAGGGTGAGTGATCACTGCATTTCCAAATGAGTTTTACTGCCCACAGACCAGGAGATTCCTGTGTGGAAAAGCACCATGAGTCTCCAGCATGGCTGTTTCCGCTGGCACAGTTGGTCTCCGCACAAAAACTCACACAAATCTGGGCGGCTGTTTCAACTGGTGCCTGGAATGCCTGAGAAACAGAGTCACCCATTCAACTGAAAGTAAAGGGGGCTGAAACAGGGAGCTAAGTGATCCAAACAGGGAGCCAGGTGATCTGGCTTGGCAGGTCCCACCTCCACAAAGACCAGCAATCTGAAATGCTCTGGATTGAGAGTTTCATAGCAAGTACAGCTGGACAGAGGATGGTCCAGGTCTGTGGGGGGAATGGAGTCTGCAATTACAGAGACAGTCTGCCATTACTGAGGCAATTCTAAGTATACCTCTATAAACAAAACCACAATGAAGCCCACATAGCAGCTGGGTGGAGCCCACAGCAGCTCAGCAACACCTCTGCTGGCAGACTGTGACTAGGTTACCTCCTTGCTGGGCAGGGCATCTCTGAAAAAAGGCAGCAGAATGACGGGAACTTATAAATAAAGCCCCACCTTCCCAGGACAGAGCACCTGGAAAAAAACGCAGCTATGAGTTCCACTGCAGCAGACTTAAACGTACCTGCTCAGCAGCTCTGAATGGAACAAGGGAGCTCACAGATCACCATTTGAGCTTCCATAAGAGACAAACTGTTTCCTCAAGTAGCTCCTGAACCCCATATATCCAAAGAGACACCTCATAAAGGAGACCTTGGGGTGGCATCTGGTGGGTATACTTCGGGACAACAGCAACCCTTACTGTTCTGCCGCCACCGCAGGTGATCTCCAGGCAAGCAGAATCGGGAGTGGACCTCCAGCAGTGCTACAGCAGAGGGGCCTGACTGTTAGAAGGAAAACAAAAAAACAGAAATTAATAACTTCGTCATCAACAAAAAGGAAGTCCACTCAGGTCACCAATTACAAAGATCACAGGTAGATAAATCCACAAAGATGGGAAGAAACCAGAACAAAAAAGATGAAAACAGCCAAAACCAGAACACATCTGCTCCTCCAAGGGATCACAACTGCTCACCAGCAAGGGAATAAGGCTCCATAGAGAATGAATCTGATGAATTGACAGAAGCAGGGTTCAGAAAGTGGGTAAGAACAAACTACTCTGAGCTAAAAGAATGTATTCTAACACAATGCAAAGAAACTAAGAACCTTGAAAAAAGGTTTGATGAAATGCTAACGAGAATAAACAGCTTAGAGAAGAATATAAATGAATTGATGGAGCTGAAAAACACAACATGAGAACTTTGCAAAGCATACACAAGTTTCAATAGCTGAATGGGATTATGTGAAAAGACCTAATCTATGTTTGATAGGTGTACCTGAGTGTGACACAGAGAATGAATCCAAGCTGGAAAATACTCTTCAGGATATTATCCGATAGAACTTCCCCAACCTAGCAAGGCAGGCCAATATTCAAGTCCAGGAACTACAGGAAACACCACAAAGATATTCCTCAAGAAGAGCAACCCCAAGGCATATAATCTTCAGATTCACCAGGGTTGAAATGAAGGAAAAATCCTAAGGGCAGCCAGAGAGAAAGGTCAGGTTATCCACAAAGGGAAGCCCATCAAACTATAGCAGATCTCTCAACAGAAACCCTACAAAGCACAAGAGAGTGGGGGCCAATATTCAACATCCTTAAAGAAAAGAATTTTCAACCTAGAATTTCATATCCAGCCAAACAAAGCTTCATTAGTGAAGGAGAAATAAAATTCTTTATGAATAAGCAATTGTTCAGATATTTCATCACCACCAGATGTGCCCTACAAGAGCTCCTGAAAGAAGCACTAAGTACAGAAAGGAACAACCAGTACCAGCCACTACAAAAACATTCCAAATGGTAAAGAGCATCGACACAATGAAGAAGCCATGTCAACTAATGGGCAAAACAACCATCTAGCATCAAAATGACAGAATCAAATTCACACATAACAATATTATCCTTAACTGTAAATGGGCTAAATGCCCCAATTGAAAGTCACAGACTGGCAAATTGGATAAAAAGTCAAAACCCATCTATGTGCTGTATTCAGGAAACCCAGCTCATGTGCAAGGATACACATAGGCTCAAAACAAAGGGATGGAGGAAGACTTACCAAGCAAATGGAAAGCAAGAAAAAAAAAAGCAGGAGTTGCAATTCTGGTCTCTGATAAAATAGATTTTAAACCAACAAAGATCAAAAGAGACAAAGAAGGGCATTACATAATGGTAAAAGGATCAAGGCAACAAGAAGAGCTAACAATCCTAAATATATACACACCCAATACAGGAGCACTCAGATACATAAAACAAGTTCTTAATGACCTATAAGACTTAGACTCCTGCACATAATAGTGGGAAACTTAAACACTCCACTGTCAATATTAGACAGATGAACAAGACAGAAAAGTAACAAGGATATACAGGACTTGAACTCAGATCTGGACCAAGCAAACCTAATAGACATTTACAGAACTCTCCACCCCAAATCCAGACCACAAATTAGAACTCAGGATTAAGAAACTAACTCAGAACCACACAACTTCATGGAAACTGAACAATTGGCTCTTGAATGTTAATTGGATAAACAATGAAATGAAGGCAGAAATCAAGATGCTCTTTGAAACCAACGAGAATGAAGACACAATGTGCCAGAAACTCTAGGACACATTTAAAGCAGTGTCTAGAGGAAAACTTATAGCAATAAATGCCCACATGAGAAGAAGGAGAGATCTAAAATTGACACCCTATCATGAAATTTGAAAGAGCTAGGGGAGCAAGATCAAAAAAACTCAAAAGCTACCAGAAGACAAGAAATAACTAAGATCAGAGAAGAACTGAAGGAGATAAGACAGAAAAATCCCTTCAAAAAATCAGTAAATCCAGGAGCTTTTTTTTTGAAAAGATCAAGAAAATAGACAGACCAACTATCCAGATTCATAAGAAAAGAGAAAAGAAACAAATTGATGCAATGAAAGACTATAAAGGGGATATCACCACAGATACTACAGAAATACAAACTACCTTCAGAGATTACTACAAACAACTTTATGCACATAAACCAGTAAACCTGGAAGAAATTGATACATTCCTGGACACTTGCACCCTCTAAGCCTAAACCAGGAAGCAGTCGAAACCCTGAATAAACCAATAACAAGGGCTGGAGTAGAGGCAGCAAATAATAGCCTACCAACCAAAGAAAGCCGAGGTCCAGATGGGTTCACAGCTGAATTCTACCAGACATACAAAGAGGAGCTGGTACCACTCCTTCTGAAACTATTCCAAACAATCCAATAAGTGGGAATCCTTCCCAAACCATTTTATGAGACGAACATCATCTGGATACTAAAACCTGGCAAATAACAAGAAAAGAAAACTTCAGGCCAATATCCATGATGAACACAGATGCAAAAGTCTTCAACAAAATACTGGAAAACCAACTACAACAGCACATCAAAAAACTTATCCATCACGATCAAGTAGGCTTCATCCTTGGGGTGCAAGGCTGGTTCAACATACCCAAGTCTATAAACGTAATTCACCACATAAACAGAACCAAAGACAAAAAGCATATGATTATCTAAAGAGATACAGAGAAGGCTTTTGACAAAATTCAACAGCCCTTAATGCTAAAAACTCTCAATAACCTAGGTATTGATGGAATGTATATCAAAATATTAAAAGGTATTTATGTCCTTTATTTCAACCCTGGTGAATCTAACGATTATGTGTCTTGGGGTTGCTCTACTTGAGGAATATCTTTGTGGTGTTCTCTGTAATACCTGGATTTGAGTATTGTCCTGCCTTACTAGGTTGGAAAAGTTTTCCTGAATAATATCCTTAAGAATATTTTCCAGCTTGGATTCATTCTCTTCATGACATTCAGGTACACCTATCAAACATAAATTAGATCTTTTCACATAGTCCCACATTTCTTGGAGAATTTGCTCATTCCTTTTTACTTTTTCTTCTCTAATCTTGTTTTCTCATTTCATTTAGTTGGTCTTCAAACTCCATCTCAAAAAAAAAATCTGTGCATACTTATTGGAGTTCTCATATTGTATTCTTCAGTTCCATTAATTCACTTATATTCCTCTTTAAATTGTCTATTCTCATTAGGATTTCATCAAATCTTTTTTCAAGGTTTTTAGTTTCTTTACATTGGGCTAAAACATGTTCTTTTAACTCACAGAAGTTTCTTATTATCCACCTTCTGAAGCCTAATTCTGTTATTGGACCGCACTCGTTCTCCATCAGGCCTTGTTCCCTTGTTGATGAGGAACTGTGATACCCTGTAGAGGGAGAGGCATTCTGATTTTGAATATTCTCAGCCTTTTTATGCTGGTTTCTTCTCATCATTGTAAATTTATCCACCTGTCATCTTTGTAATTACCAACTTTCAAATTAGGTCTCTGAGTGGACGTCCAACTTATTGATTCCCAGAGCTGAAATCTAAGCAACCCACTGCGCCAGCTAAAACAGCTGTGTTAAGATTCTTGGTGCTTTTCTGACCAGACATCTCTGGTCTGGCTTTTCTGTTGAATCCCTTCTTCAATCAGCTGAATGGGTGACTCTGCCTTCTCAGAGCTCCAAATGTCTACCAAAAGGGGACTGCTGCAACAGCCACAAGAGTTGCGCTGGCAACCTGTGGGGCTCCTCCGCTGGGAATCTCCTGGTCTGTGAACAACAATAATTCATCTGAAAGTGTGGCGTCCTCTCACTCTCTGCGCTTTCACTGGGAGCTACATCTTTACCTGTTCCTATTTCTACAGCAACTTCTGCCTTCAGACTCAAGCTGGGACATTGTATCTGCAAATTTTTGACTTTCTATCCTCCATAATCAAGTAGACTATTTCCTTACACTCCATCTCTCGGTGTCTCCAATTAGTTCTGGTTATCTGAGGAACTCTGACTAACACATTACCCATGTTTCAGTTGAGAAGCTTTATTATCATGGCTTTTACATTTAGATCTATAATCTACATGTAGTTGGCTTTTTGTTTCACGTGGGGCAACAAATTACAGGAAGTTATTTTGGTACTTTTACATGATATGTGTAAGTTGGTAAATTTTCATAAATTAATATCATATAGTTGTAAAAAGTTTCTAGACAGAAGCACTAGGAATTATTAAAAGTGATTACTTTTTCAGTGGAGAAAGACAGATATAACATTAAATATAGGGGACATGAGTTTTTACTTCATAGGAATCAAGCAGAGTATACCATCCTATTTAAGTGTGCTTAAAATCTGTCTCTTGTCAAATAGATCTCTAAAGCCGTTGTTTTGTAGGGTACCAGAAAAAAATGAGATGAAAAACGCAACAGAATGTAACTCTCAGGAAGCAAATACTGTCTTTGCTCTTTTTAGTTTTTGTGCCAAAGATTAAAATTATAAAACATTTCTTCTTGCTGAGAATCATTTCATCTCCTCTAAAATGCTACTTGGATGGCCGGGAAAAACAGTGTGATCCTGAGTAGTTACCCTGTTTTTTTTTTTTTCATAAGCTGATGCAGAAAATACATGCTGTGAATAGACCAAGTAATAAAGCCTGGAGGAATTAAGAGTTTCCTATATAAGCCCCCTGTGATTTCCCATAGACAAAACTAATTAAATCAAGTCCAGCTCTGGTTCCATTGCCTGTTTTACAGCACAACATGGTATTGAGGGTGTCTTTGGAACAAACCTATAAACACTTACTGTGCCTGATGGACTTTCAAAGCCAATATATTAACGATTCAAAGCATAACAGAAAAGATTTTTGCAATTCGATCTGAGAATAGAAAGGCGCTTTAGTGCAATTCAAATTAACATTTCTATTCCTCATTGTGTCATGCAGGAAAAAAATGATGACTGTATCCTTGAGTCTATATTAATAAAAATCTAAGTTTTCTAAAGAAAGATTTACTACCAATAAGACCATAAAATAAAGAAATGATTTTTACCCAGCCAATACACAGATATTCTGTTATATTGTTAAAATAATGTAACTTGTCATTGAATATTGATCTAAAGATGAATTGTGTCAAGAGGCAGATTAAGGTATCACCTGCAGAGGGGAAGATGGTGGTGGTGGTGGAATTTTGAGAGCAAACGATGGATTTCCAAGAGCCCCTGATGAGCAGGCACTGGAGGCTCACGCTAAGACACCTGTTAGTGGCTTCAAGACTTTTGGCAATGGGCAATATGGAGAGGTATGAAATGGGAAAGGAGAAATAGCTGATGGCACTCTGAAGTTCACAGACATATTGGAGAGTACACATGAAGCACCCCATACAACATATCTGAATTCCAAGAAGTGATCAGTTGCAAGCTGATGCGGGGACTTGGAGCTCTGCATGGGTGCATGGATCAAGAGCCAGTGAACTATGTGTAATGGTTGGGAACATGTCCATGTTTGCATCGTCAGGCTGCCAGACTTGAGAAAAGTTGGCTTTGTATGTTCATATATTATTCTAATGCCAACAAGGTCTAAAACCATTTGAAATAAGCTTTAAAAGTTTTTGATTATTAGCATAGACATTTTACCTTATAAAATGTTCTTTCTAGAAAAAAATACTTCATGCAAACTATAATCAACTATAATCTAAAAGCTTTCCTTTGTTGTTGATGAAATGTGCACCTAGTCTAGCACAGAAGAGCATTTACTTCATCCAGAATTTATGATTGTTGTAACCCATTGTTTTATGTGTAAATCTTGACAAAGAACAGCATTTCAAAAATCTCATTATACTTTATTTGGGAAGTCAGTTTTTGTGTTACAAGATACATGGGAATATACCTCTAGAAAACGAAAAGAGTTTTGAAAGAATTATTGCATGAAATATCGCTTTGTGAATCCAAGAATGAGATGAGTTGGATGATAAAGATTAAGAATTCTGCCAAGTATCGTAGCTATGACATTGAAAACTAGGTGGTTATTATTTGTTTTAAAATCACATTACTTTCCTTAGAAATTGTAAGCTAGTACTAAAGACAACAGAAATTATCTTTATATCTGCTTGCCTTAAAATATTCAAGACTTAGAGAAAAACTTTCAAAGTTTATTTACCTGCTCTACCACTGATGAAAGAAAAAGAAAGATACTCTACCAGAGGAAGTTAGCTTTATATCTCAAAACAGAAATTACCAATTTGTACAATATGAATTGATGTTGCCATAGAAAAAATTAAAAGTGTGTTAAAATATTTTACATCTAGAAATTAATGACTTCAACATTTTAGAGATACATTCTAGTTTCCCTTTACATGACTTTTTCTCACACAAGACACAGTTTTATCAGTTTTGCTAATTTAATGTTAGAAAAACAAGGCTTACTTGCAAACATATGTTTACTTGCAAACTTTTCATGGAACTAGATATTCACTCATTCTTAAGCAATTGTGTTTGTGTGTGTGTGTTTGTATGTGTGTGTGTGTTTAGGTACACAGATAAAAGACAGAGACAGAGAAACTCTTAAAAAATAATCATTTGACTTGAAATTGAGAGGTGTGTGTTCCAGTCCTGGCCATGTTACTCCACACTTTTAATTTAGATATGTTTGATAAAGCTTTCACATGAGGACAGCAATGCTGCAGCTAACAAGAAGGAAGAGAGGGTTGTCCTCTAGGGCATCCACCCAGCCCACTGAGCCTAGTTTCTCCCGGAGGCGTCATACTGGTGAGACTGCATAGTCTATGGACTGGTCCTCATCTTTAGACTTATGGAAACTGGAAATGGTCAATTCCTTCAAGTTGGTTTGTATCCAGCATTATTTCTTGATGACAAAATTCACAAGGAGGTAGTGTATGAACCAAATGGCCATTTAAAAATATATGATTGAGACAGAAGAAGACAGAGGCAGAAGATTTTGGTGAGGTACACCAAAATTCCTTGGAGGTAAATATTCTTGCTAAGACAAACGTATTCAGAAGATGAGTTGTGAGCATGAGGTAAGGGGAGGATGAAAGTCTGTTGACTTTGCATGAATTAAACCTACCATTTTTCATTTGTTATGTTCTAAAATGAATTTATCAACTTAAAAAATAGAATTTTATCAATTTGATTATACTTGAACAACTGATAATTAAAATTAATTTTTTTTCTAGAGTCATTTTAAAGACAATAGTAAATTTGTGAAAACTGTATAATTTTAAAGATACCCTTGTGTTTATTACAAAGTGATTACGATAATATAACCAATTTTTGTCAACAGTGTTTATACTTTGGTTTTTACCTCAGTAAGAACTGGTTTTTATTTTTAGTTTTGTTTGGGGAGGTTAAAAATGCACATAAAATAAAACATCCCACAGTCTTCTTACATCAAGTCATCACTCAGAATCTAGCAAATTATTAGGTGGACTACAGCAAAGGTGATAGATTCTTCTCTAAAGCCAAACATCTACTGGCTAAATCATTTTAAGCAAGTTACTTACACATTGTGTGTCAGAATACTCTTGTGTGGAAATTTGGAGATAGCAAGAACACTTCATTCATTCATCATAATAATAGTGTATTGCAATAGTATTATCTCTTACATGGAACATAAAAATCTTTCAAAATAAATGACAACTTCCAGTTCCAACAAAAAAAAAATTCACCATTTCCTTCTAAACCCACTTTTTCCCTAGAAACCTGGGGAGCTGCTCAGTGACCTTTCAACTTGAGGAAGGACACTTTTGAGTCCTTGGATTTTCTTACAGCCTCCCACATACTCTGAACAGAGCACCGCGGAACCTCTAACTCAGAGCCACCAACAGGTATCCACATCTGTATACCATTTCTATATAGAGAGTTAAATATTTTTTACTAAGTTATTTTACTTAGCATAATATGTATATGTATGTATGCATATATATATATATATATATATATATATATATTTCTTCTTTTCCTTGACAGAGTGTCTCTGTCACCCAGACTGGAGTGCAGTGGCGTGATCTCGGCTTACTCTAGCCTCTAATTCCCAGGTTTGAACAATTCTCTGCCTCAGCCTCCCGAGTATCTGGTACTATCGGCACCCGCCACCATGCCCAGCTAATTATTGTATTTTTAGTAGAGATGGAGTTTCACCATCTTGGCTAGGCTGGTCTTGATCTCCTGACCTGGTGATCTATCTGCTTCAACCTCCCAAAGTGCTGGGATTACGGGTGTGAGCCATTGTGTTCAACCTAGTATAATATTTTCAATGGTCAACCATGCATATTATTACTGTGTTCCTTTTTATAAGCAAATAATATTCTGTCATAGAAAAAGACTGTATTTTGTTTTTGTGTATGTATATATATATATGTGTGTATATAAGTGTGTGTGTATATGTGTGTATATATGTCTGTATATTTTGTGTATGTATTATGTGTGTGTATATATGTGTGTGTGTATATGTGTGTATATTTTGTGTATGTAAATATATGTGTATATATATATGTGTGTGTGTATATATGTGTGTGTGTATATACGTGTGTATATATATGTGTGTATATTTTGTGTATGTATATATATGTGTGTGTGTATATGTGTGTGTGTATATACGTGTGTATATATGTGTGTATATTTTGTGTATGTATATGTGTGTGTGTATATATGTGTGTGTGTATATGTGTGTATATTTTGTGTATGTAAATATATGTGTATATATATGTGTGTGTGTATATATGTGTGTGTGTATATACGTGTGTATATATATGTGTGTATATTTTGTGTATGTATATATGTGTGTGTGTATATATGTGTGTGTGTATATGTGTGTATATTTTGTGTATGTAAATATATGTGTATATATATGTGTGTGTGTATATATGTGTGTGTGTATATACGTGTGTATATATATGTGTGTATATTTTGTGTATGTATATATATGTGTGTGTGTGTGTGTATATATATGTATACACACACATATATATACACACACACACACACACATATATATATATATATATATATATATATAGTCAGTTATTTTGAGTATACCTAGAATAGCCCCAGGAATGGAGTTGCTGGGTCATAGGAACACTATATGTTTAGCATTTTGAGGAACTGCCCATAGGCTCCCCCTTTTTTGTAAGGCCCTTTATCAGGTTAAAAACATTTTCTTCTATTAATTGTTTCCAGACATTTTGATCATGAATGGCAGTTGATACTTTTTCTCACTTTTGCTATATCTATTAAGATAACCAATGATATTTTTCTTTTTAATACTTCTGGCCCAAATCAGAATTACCTTCCTGTATTTCTCCAAGTTAGCACCATCAGTGCCTGTTTTCACATGTTTTCTAAGTTTTATTTTTTATATTAATGAACACAGAAATACAGTTATTTTGATGTATACACCTTCTCTCATCAGGTTGGCCCTGAAGTAGGGTGCTTGAGGCATACTGTGATCTGACACAGATTGAGGCCTGGAGTCTTTCAACATTTTGCAGTGATGCTTACGGAACATTAACAGGCTCCTGCTCTCCAGGACCTTGGGTGACGTTCTCACGGGGTCCAGGCAGATGAGAAAGGAGCGGATTCCACTGGCATGGAGATGCACTGCGTTTGGCAGAGGAGAGACCTAAAGGGTGCCTGACTCCCTCCAGCATCAATCCTGCCATTGTTCATGGCTCAGCTTGTCCCACTATGTCTTAAATTTTACATAAGAAATTTCACTACGTGACAAAGCAGCTATTCACATATACACAGTAATATGTAGGCCCTGACTCTGACCGATTTTCTCTCTTTGCCATGATCCACATAGCACCAAAGATTAGAAATTATTTTGTCAGTTATGGAAACGTGCTCATTCTCTGACCATAACTCAAACCAGTAAACTAAAATTAGACCTTTTCATGTGAAATTGCTAAGTCCTATAGTGCACATAAAAGTGGCCAGCTCAGTTCCAATTCCTAGTTATCTTCGATGCCCATCCTGACAGCATGGGTCAATAGTCACAGTTGAAACCCAGCCTTGCCTTTGACTCATTCTAGGTAATGGCTCCCCACCAGTATTCAAAGCTATCAAATATTTTATAATTTAATGCTCATCCTCACAGGCTTCCCATCAACTAGACCAGATATTAAATCCTGATTTCTATTACCTGTTACTGTATAGGTCAGCTTATTAGTTGTAGACTACAACTTTCTTTCTAGCTTAAGTAGAAAACAATTTATTAAGTGATGTTACCAGAACAAACCTAATACATATAATAAATTAATGTTTATGTGTAGAAGTTGAACAGACACTGCACGTAGGTATAAGCATTTCATGAAAGCAAAAAGATAAAGTACATATTTAAATGGCTCAGCAGCCCTGGAAAAGGAAACCCAGATATCAGCACCTCTGCAAGAAAACAATTATGTCATTGACTTATCATAAGTGAAATATTTATTTTCTTACAACATTTATGTTCTGAATGTTTTTGCTAAGAAATTTGAGCACAGTTATTTAGAACTCTACTGCTCGTTTGGTTGAACAGCCAAGCATTTCTGATAGCATGAGAATGCTTTTTGATAGCATGCTTACTTTTAAAGATATCAAACTCAGCTAGCACATTGGAGTTCCTAAAACTTGGTATTTTTATCAAAGTCATTTTCTCCTTGACTGAAATCAGTGAAACTGGTGTTCTTTGATTGTCAAGCAAACTTGGCTTTTTCAACATTAATATTTTTTTCATTTTTTCTCTTATCTGCTAAGTCAGATCTGTGGGTTATGAGCTGGTATGAAATACATCTCAGAACATGTTCTTGTAATAGAAATGAATCAAATCATCATACATGCACAGGAACGCTACTAAAAAAGTGAGAGGGATGCTTATTCCTTGGTGGTGGTGAGAGGGTATATTTAGCTCTTCACATAGAGGATGTCAAAAGTGCCTGATACTTAACATCTATGAATTCCCCCTCTATGCTAAGAGAAGAATTCACTTAGGGTATTCTATATCTTTTTAAGGCTCAAACACTGTGAAGAGCATAATTATATTTTAACGAATCTGAAAGAGAGATATAAATGTGGCAGAAAAGGCTTTGGTGAAGGCACTTAAGCGACAAATGTCATCACTAAATAGCAAAGAGAGGTGTAAAAATTTGATTTGTGAAACATATGGCCTTGTCAAAGAGGAACTGACAATCCTCCTCGTGTTTCTAACTGAATATTCAAGAAAATTTGATAAGCTAAGTAGGTTGAAAAATAAATGGTGAGCATCTGTAAAAGCTCAACCTTTTTTGCTGTGAGCTGTCACCTGAACAAGTTCAGATGCGAATGTGAGTGCGTGCAGTATTGATTGAAGTGGGTAAAAAGGTTTCATGCTTCTCCTCCTTGAAAAATAAGGCCTCACAGAAACACTCTGTAAGTAGGAAAGGGTCTCCTTATAGCTGACAGAAAACTGGCGATGTCCCCAGCGGGCTAGCGGTTGACCCCAGAATAAACTGCTATCATACCAGGAGTGGCTTTACGACTGATGACTTCCCCACATATTAGAAATCATTTTACGTAGAAAAGTTTTAAATTTTAGATCAACGTAAGTTACTTTTTTATCATGCACTATTTCTCAATCACAATTGTCTTATACCAGGAATAACAACTGCAAGGCTGTAAGAACCAAATGTAGTAATGGATAAGAAAACACTTCTCAGGTGTTAATCTCTAAGTAAACGCTGCTTACCGTTTCTAAATATATGGTTGTTTTCTGTGAATGGGCTTATTTTATTTCTGCTTTTCCAGGATCTTACTGATAAACTTCCACAGTGTTAACATGAGACACTCATCTATGAAAATAAGCTACGATATTTCACACATTACATATCAGAATAAAGGAAATTAGCAGGTGCTGATTACCATATTTTTAAGTCTAAAGGGAGTCAGCTCACAACACATCAGCTACGCTACATCTTATTCAACTTTTCCACACTTAGTCTAAAGACATGTTATGACCTTGCAGTGGAAATTTCATATATTAATGCCAATTTAGATACTCTTGATGGAAGTGGAAGTTAGAATTCTGCTTGACTGAATGTTTGAAATTTCTACTGAATCATAAAATGTTTAAATTCATTTTCAATCATGTAATCACAGCAATTCAGTAAATAGTAAAAATTCAGTTTTCTCAAGTCGTCTAATTTCTCCCACTATTAAGAAGTTTGCATTCTTGCTATTATTTCAAGTGGCTTTAGAATCAGATACACTCATGACTTACGTCACCAAAGGCAATAGCAACATGAACCAAGTAGCTTTAGATGCAAGGTATAGTGACGCTATTATTCCCCAGAAAGATCCAATTTCCTGAAGATACAGCCAAGGAAAGTTTTGTTAATCAGTAGTTGGATTTTTTCCAACTCTATATGGTTGGGGAAAAAAAAAGTTATTGTCTTAAACAGAAGAATTGAAGAAATCTTTTAAATAAATAAACTATAAATGCAAGTTAGTGTTAAAACATTGTTTATTGCTGTAACTTAAAGATAACAGTAAAACAAAGAAAAATTTTTTTTAAGTTAGAGATGCCTTATTAATACTGCTCTGAAATACTCTAAATGCACTAATTTATTTGACCTTTACTTTTTAAATATAATTGCTTCCAGGATCTCTAACATGCCTTATGTATTATAGCTCACAATCTAATTCATAATTTAATGACTGTGGATGCCATGTAGTCAAATTCTAGTAGATACTTTTATGAAGACATATATTTTATTTTATTTTATTTATTTATTTTTTAATGGATTGGAGGTTTCAGTGGGACGGGAGAATCACAAGGAATCAGGTGTTCAGAGGAGTATTGAGTAGAGGTGAGAAACTAGGATGTTGAAAAGTAAAAAAAAGGAGAGAAGGAGAGGAAGAAAGAGGAAGAAAAAGAGGGAGAGAGAACAGGAATGTTGCTTCATTCTAAAAATGGGTATTAATAATGGTCGATCAATATTTTGTGTATTTAAAATGGAGAACTCTATAAGTATTTATTGAGTTTACTTGTTCTGGATCTGAGTTGAAGTCCTGGATATCCTTATTAATTTTCTGTCTCGTTGAGTCTAAATCTCGTTATGGGTCTTATGTATCTGGGTAAAAAAATTATTGTGTTGGCCAAGGCCTCATTTTTTTCAAATCATATCTCATATTTATTTGAGTCTGTATAATAAGTATATTCATCAAGAGGAACTTGAAATTGTTAAGCATTCACTTTTATGCAAAACTAAAAATAGCCAGAACATTTCATCATATGTTGAGGTATGAGCAGGTGACCTAGACCTGGACAGTCTGCACTCCTCTCTGCAATATTTAAACTGGAGATGGACAGCTTCCTTCTTGTTTGCTTAAATGCTAGAGTGTAAGGGTAAGGCCTAGTAATGGATCTCTTCTCTGAGATCCATTCCGATATCTGATTTTTTAATGCTAGAGTGTAAGGGTAAGGCCTGAGCCCTGAGAACCAACCTCCCTGCCATGGGGAGAAGCAACATGCAGAGAACAGAGCAAAGAACAAGAGGAGGAGAGTACGGGAGAGAGGCTGACTCCCACTGTTACTGTGTGCCCAGTCCCTGAGGCCTCGTTCCCGCAGTCCTTTCTCACCGATTCCTCCTGAGGCGGTTCCAGCCATCACAGCCAATAATCTTTCTGCTTAAAAAACCCACTTATATATAAAATAGTGCTCTTAAGAATTCACAGATACCTATGGCGTTTGAAACAAAAGTTAAAAGTTTAACATACACTGACATTATTAGAAAAGAAAGTCATAAGAATATATAAATAAAATGATACCAGTCTTCCAAAAAAAGAAAAAAAAGGGGGAGTTGGAAGGAGTTTGATATTCTAAAGAACTGAAGCATAACCTTATTTTCTTGGATTTCAGTGGCTGTTTCTTTATTAATGTATTCCAATAAATATAAAAATATTCATTCTATCAGTCCTCTGCATCTGCATCCTTAAAGAAAGTGGTATTCAAGTATCTCTAGAGTATTTTTAATGCTGTGTTTTCTAGAAGTTCAGGAAATCTCTCCTGTCATTTCTCACTGGCCATCTGCTGAGGACAGATGTTTCCCACCCTGTAACCTGAGCACCAGCTGCTCTGTATACCACCTTCACCTCTTCCCGCTCCTCCTAAAGAGGGAGAAACCTCAAGATGGCAAAAGCTGTAAAGTGTCCTGCTGAGTATTTGCAAGGAAACTTTCCTCCTTTTGTGTTACAAATTGATGGAGAGGAAACTCAGTGGTGCTTCTTAAATCTCAGTGCCACCCTGAGTTTTATGAAATTGATCTTTCATTTTTATTTACAATCCCTTCACTCAGGCAGGACTGCGGTGAACCCTGGGCATTAAGCAAACAGCAACTGTAGACACTCTGCCTGGGACCACCCTTCCTCTCCTAGAAGGAGGCACTCACTGAGTAAAGCTTACTGTGTCTTATTTGTTTTTCCTTTATGATAAGTTCTCTTCCAAGAAGATTTGTGGCATCTTTGAATATAAGTTTAAAGGGGAGGTTTTCCACCTAAGCTTGTCAGGAATATTTGAATTTAGGTCCAGGCTGCGTGGACCACTATGGAAGCATTGACAAAGAAGAGGAAGAAATAAAGCACCTTCATAAGCTATCTGGACATAGGCAATATTTTAAGAATATAGAAATTTTACTTGACTTTTTCTTAAAGGAAGTAGAATACTTTCGAAAATAATCATCCTCTATTCTTTATCAGCCTCAAAAGTTCCAGAATCCAATCCAGCTGCAAGCTTTCCCACTGAGTTTTCTAATGGTGTAGGATGTCATTGTTGATTTCAGTTGAGTTACAGCTCTGGCTTTATAGTTTTCAATCCCAGTATCACTTCAAGAAGCACTATACATAAAACTGAAGAAAAGCTATTACCATAATGTTGTATATAATAACCAAATTTGTTTTTATTTTATTTAGACAAGTCACTTCAATTTATATTTCATATACCTTGAGCTACGTGAGGCAAGGCAAATGAAAGTATGGATCGTGAGGTGAAGGCTCCTCTTTGCCAAGAGATATTTCTTAATGTTCTATTTGAGACAGATTTATTTTTCAGCTGTTAATTTGCATTCTTTGTAATGATATATAAAATATGATTTAAAAAATACTTCTTTAGGCAGTTAAAGAATCGTTTACTGATGGCTTTGGCTCCAGAACACAAAAACTGTCCTTATGAGGGTTAACAGCATGTTTTACCAGAAAGCGGATTTCTGGTCCGCTTTTCGTCGAGTCTCCATTGTGAGTGTGGTTTGGTTCACGTTCTGCTCATTCCCATGTTAATGGATATTGTTATATTCTCAGGTACTGATCGTTCAGTTAGTCTCCCTTCTGGGGTCATGAACTCTCATTTCTGGGGTAGGTAATTTTTCCAAAATTACCAGTTGAATCAACGTCGAGCACTAAGGTGAACTAATTTATTGGCGATCCATTCCGATCCGTGATTTTTTTTAAAAAAAACATAGGTTTCGTGACATTTTTTGGTATTTAGTATTATTTAAAAATGACAGTATTCTAAGAACACAGTTGGCCCTGTTAACCCACCTGCAGTGCTGGTGAAAGACTTAATTTTGTGAAAGGAGTCAGTAAGTGAGAAAGGTCACTGATAAGTGTGTATCACCCCTGGATCGAGGCTCTTTTTCATACTCTTTGTTGCTGAGAGACCTGGAGATGCAGAACTAGCTCTAAATTCCCCAGATCCCTCCAGGCAACTCAAATAAGCTGACTCAAGCCAAACAAACAGGAAGACTGAAAATTGGCCTATTAGGCTACACACCAATGGACTTGGGTTGGAGGTTAACTCCCATCAACTAAGCGCTAAGTAGAGACCACGGGAACATTAATTAGGAGCTGCCGAGGTTGACAGTGGATAGGAAGCTTCTCTGATTTCCCCTGCCTTGTTCTGTAATCGTTTCACAACAGTTATGCGTGAAATAGAATCTGCCTTGGAAGGCTCGTGCAGGTAACCCGTCTGTGGAGCCTAGGAAAAGAAAAAAACAGAACAACCTTCAAAATACTTTGTAGCCCTATAGACTTTCGTAGCTCAAAATTTCCTGGTTATGTAATTGGATTTCGAAGGCAACTAAACTCAGTGCTTCTATTTTGTCTGAAATGATGAACAGGATTTTCATAAATTTAGAACCAGAAGTTTTGCAGGACAAAACCGGAGATTTATAGAATGTGCATAATAAATACAGACAAATTTTAAAATATTTTTTACCTTTTTCTTCATTTTGCATATTGTATAATCAGAACTAAAACAGGATAGAAAGCAGCTGTGTAAACAATTATTACACTCGTTATTTAGTAGGCAATTAGCAGAAACACTCAATAGAGAATTGTACTATCTTTTAATGAGTTTCAAATCTTCCCCTTCAGTGTGAATATAGATCTGTCATAAAATTACTTGAAAAGAAGCCACTAATTCTTAAAAGTTGGCCACTTGTGAAAATAATAGATATATTTTCTCTCTTTCCTTGACATAATAGGTGAATTTGTAAGTTAAAAAACAAACCCACAACTTATACCCTTCTCTCTTGGGTATGGGTACATAATATGGGATATCTTTTTCAGGGAGCAAAACTGGATCACTCAATAAGCATACTGAGCACACATGTGCCAAGGAAAGTAGCAAAAGGGGAACATTTGCAATTTTTATTTGTTTGTTTGTTTTGAGATGGAGTCTCGCTCTGTTGCCCAGGCTGAGTGCAGCACTGTGATCCTGGCTCACTGTAACCGCCACCTCCCGGGTTCAAGTGACTCTCCTGCCTCAGTCTCCCAAATAGCTGGAACTACAGGCCCCCGCCACCACACCGGGCTAATTTTTGAATTTTTAAAAGACGGGGTTTCACCATGTTAGCCAGGATGATCTTGAACGCCTGATTTCCGGTGATCTGCCTGCTTTGGCCTCCCAAAGTGCTGGGATTACAGGTGTGAGCCACCGTACCCAGCCTAAACATTTACAATTTGTTAATGCAATAGTTTTTTAAAAGACAATGTTAATCATTATGATAAAAGAAATAGCATTATTTTAAATTAAATGTAGAATTGTCAAAGTATTTTCAGTATCTAAAAGTCTTAATCTACCTCTTCTGGAGAGTTGTGTGACCATTTAGTGAATTTTCTGTTAGGCTGCACAGTTACCACTCAGAAGCCCCAGCTTCATCTCCAACATTTTCTTTGCCTTTTTTGATGGGCAGACCCTACTGAGCCCACTTACTTCTATTCACTGGAGTTCACATCCTGCATAATCTCCTCGTCCTGGACATGGGTATAAGCTGTGGCTTCTGGCTAGTAGAATATGACCTGTGTGAAAGAATTAAGGCCCTAAATGAGTTAATATTAAATTAGTCAAAAGTGACATAGGCTCGGCTCAGTGGCTCCTGCCTGCAATTCCAGCACTTTTGGAGGCTGAGGTAGAAGGAGCACTTGAGGCCAGGAGTTCGAGACCAGCCTGAGTAACATGGTGAGACCCAGTCTCTTTAAAAAATTTCAAACAGTAATCCAGGCATGGTGGTGTGCACCTGTAGTGCCAGGCACTTGAGGCTGAGGTGGGAAGATTGCTTGTGCTCGGGATTGTGCCATCGTACTTAAGTCTTGGCAATGGAGCAAGACCTTGTCTCAAAAAAAAAAAAAAGAAGAAAAGAAAAGTAAAAGAGAGATCATCCAGAGCGGGTCTGACTTACTCAGATAAAGGCTCTCACAAGGGGAATGAGGCCCCTCCCTCAAGAGAAGGACTCTCCTTGCTGGCTTCATGAAGAAATTGCCTTGTTGGAGGAGTCTGTGTGACAACTGACTGCAGGCAAAAAAGTGACAGAACCCACTGCCAGCAATAGCCAAGGCTCTTAGTCATGCACCACAAGGAACGATTTCCGCCAGCAATGTGAAGGAACGGGTTCTTCCCCACTCCATCCTCCAGATGAGAATGCACCCTGGAAACACGACTGAAACCGTGAGACCCTGAGCAGGGAACCCAGTAATACCACGCCGGGACTTTTAACTCCTGGAGAGTATGAGACAATAAATGTGTATTACTTTAAGTGCCTCAGTTTATGGTAATCTATTATGTATCAATTAGAAAGAAAATGAGTATACCCTTCCTTCTCGTGACCAGCCATAGTGACAATCTGGTTTTTCTTTCTAATTTAAATACAATTTTCTAAAATACTTAGAGACCCATTACTTTCTAGCAATTCCTGAAGAAAAGGGTCTTAGGTCTGTTCAGCTAGGTTAAGTGCCTTCTTCTGCAACTATTCCTTGACTTATTTTGATAGAATTAATTATTTCCACCTTTTTTGTTACCGCCATCATAATCAATGTAAATCCATAGCCTCTCTTGCTGCTCTTACTGAGTTCACCAATGAACTTACTATTTTGCCAACTCCAATTAGCACATTACACATTTTTTGGCCATATGTTAGATTTCATTTTAGCTGCAAGATGGAAAATTATATCAATACATGAATTGTTAATTTCTCAAGGGCAAAGCCATCCATATGTATAAAGCTTGGGATTATACAAAAATACTCTCATAACAGTAAAAGGTAATTCTCTACAATCACTAATCTTTAATGTTAGTAGATTTTTCTTCTCCTAAACTTTATAAGTTATTTTCAATGTAAGCCTATACTTTCAAATATATATTTCTAATACTGATTTGTTATAGTTGCTTTTATTTAGTTTCACAAGAAAAATAAAGCCTATTCTCCAATTTCTCTTTAAGTCCTGTGTACACCACAATGATTAAAATCACCATGAACTTGCATCACGTTCACAGAAGGTCACTGAGAAATGGGATAAAATCCACGTTACAATCAAGAAGTGAAACGAAGTGGACAGACACAATCTTACCATGGATTATTATGACAAGAAAAAATATTTTCATAATCGGGGCAAAATGGGTATGAGTGTCCTCCTCCCTCAGCCCAGGGTTCTGCTCGGATTCTCTGAAATTATCTTATTTATTGAAGAGAAAAGTAGTCATCTGCCCTATGATAGGAAGTTTTATTTGTACTGATGTTTCCTCTTGACTGTGCATTGTGCACGGCATATCGGTGGTTATGTTCCGTAGTTTCCACGTGTAACTCAGTGACCTTGTATAAGGAAACAGATTTTCAGGCTCATTTACTTTGTCAGAGCACGTCATACACAAGAGGCAGATTCTTTTGTCCAAGTTACCTCATGATAGATAAGTTATATGATATCAACAGGCACTGATGTTGAAACTTCTGATTATTTCTTGTTTAAATAAATAAATATTAGAGAGAAAGAAGAAGAAAGGGGAGTGAAAACTGACATTTATTGAAAGCAAAACACGTTGAATTTACTTCCTGATAAATTAAGTCACTAATGTAGGTATTGTGGGCCCATTTTGATGTCAGTGAAACTGAAACTCAGATAAACACATTGAGCAGTTATGTTCAGAACATCCTCTATGTGAGGGGCATTGCTATAGGTACTGCATATTTCAAAGTCATATAACTAAATAAGAAACTTGATTCTAAGTTGAATTTTTAAAGTCCATTTTTTCACTATGACAAATTGATGATATAAAAACAAACAAAAGTGTGTTTTTTGCAAAAATGAGGCTTGTTTTTAATTTTGCTGTGTCATTTACAAGATCTTGAACAAGATTCAAATAGCTCCATCTTTTCAATTGTCATTTTCCCTATCTGATTCCTAAAGGAGGATTCCTGAATTTGATGGTATCTGCCTTGTAATGCCTCCTTGTGAGGTTGACAGAGAATGTGGAGAGAGGTCCTAACCCACGTTGGGGAGCCCCAAACTGAACATTGCTATTTTTCTCACTGCCTAGCAGCCTAGGATGTGATAAATCTAAGCACGCTTACAATCAAAGCTCCTAAGTACTCACTAAAGACTGGACTACATGCTACCTTACTGATCCTAAACATGGTGATTAAAGTCATGTATCTCCTGCTTTACGGTGAGGTGAAATGATTTGAATAGTCTTTGAATCTTCAACAGCCTTTCTTGTACAAGTGATACGTGGTTACTTTGAAAAGGTGTTCTAACTTTCCCCCAGCAGATTTATTGGCAATCAAAACTAGGGGTTAGAGAGGTTAGAGAAAGGGCTTGGACACAGACCTGCACACACAATGCCCCTGTGTAGCCAGGATCTGCCCTTTTCCAGCGGGCTATGGACTGGACTGCTGGGCACTGGAGGGAAAGGGTCAAAGGTGTGCACCGTCCCTCCAGCTCCTCTGTGGGTCTCAGAGCTCTCAATACTGCCAGGTGCAAGTTCTTCCCTGCAGCCATCAGAAAGACTCGGGAGAAAGCAGACATCAAAACGGGTGAGGGGACTGCTGTCAGGTGAACTCCCATTGCCTTGAATTTGTGAAACGCTTTCCAAAGCTCCTTTGTAAAATTAGCGCTTTACAAATCTATGACTAGAGAACCCAATGTAAGTTTGGGAGTCTGTCTAGGGAACCATCAGGACTCTTTGTACCGTGTATTAAATTTACAACTGACAGAGAAAATGCCATCAGTTTAGGACCACTAGTAACTTCAAGGTTTGATGTGAGGTTTGATGTACTCACCCAGAAAGGACTAGAAGTTCCTAACATTCCTGTTTAAAGGGGACAGTGAGTAGCCCTTTGGAAAGGGCATCCTGCCTGTGCTCGCTGGAGATGATGAATCATCTCAGCAGCAGAAAGATGGGCACTGGGAGCACAGCCTGCCATGGAGATGATGAATCATCTCAGCAGCAGAAAGATGGGCACCGGGAGCACAGCCCGCCATGGAGATGATGAATCATCTCAGCAGCAGAAAGATGGGCACCGGGAGCACAGCCCGCCATGGTTTATTACAGTGGCTGCATACAGGCCACGGACGCTCAGGCAGCATTATGGTTTTCTGTCGTGAAGAGCATCAAGAGGCTTACTAGTTCCCTAAAGCTGCCATAACAAAGTGCCAACAACCAGATTTTAAAACAACAGAAACTTGTTTGTCTCACAGTTCTGGAGGCCAGAAGTCTGTAATGAAGCTGTGGCAGAGCCATGCCCCCTCTGGTGTCTTAGAGGAAGAATCCTGCTTCCCCGTTCCAGCTTCTGGCAGCCCCAGCTGTTTCCTGGCTTTGGGTAGCGTACTGCAGTCTTCACATGGCTTCCTCCTTGTGTGTCTTCACAGAATCTTCCCTCTGTGTGTGTCTGACTCTGTGTCAAGGAGTCACAGTGAACTAGGGCCCTCCCCTCCCACCCTACTTCGACAAACATCCTTTTCCAAAGCAAAGGGACGGCTAAAGCAAGCAGGCATCCTAAAGCCACATGTATGTTTATATTTTTGACTATTAAACACTATCCACTTCTCTTCATTAACTTGGATACTCAAGAGATCACAAAGGTGGTAACTTTATCTGAAAATCGCAGTCATGCTTCATACGTCAATGAATAGGGCGGTTCATTAGATGGTTATTAATTTTCATTTAATCCTGATTTCTTTTGTGACCGCTGGTGTTGTGTCCATGGCAATGCATTAAGAAGCTTTCCTAGAAGAGTGAGATTTGATGTTCCCCCCAAGGAAATAAACTCACTACACCCTTTTACAGTTTTGCAGATGTACTTATGAAATGCAAACATTTTCTGCGAAGTTTTAAAGGTATAGCCACATCTTGGAACTCTTCTTAGGTAAAAAGCATGGATAGTGGCAGAAAACACAACAGGTGAAAGTCACTTTTGAAGTTTCTGTCATCCCTTAATAGTACTGAACGTGACAATGAAGAAGAGAGAGGCACAGCACCCAACCCGAGGGACACTGATGAGAAGTTATACCACAGTGTGCTATTTCTGGGCCTCTCAAGGCTCTTAGCCACAGACCGAGTAGTCAGACCCGTGACTGATTTGAGATACTTTTTCACTTTTCTGTAGTAATTTTCCCATTGGCTTTGCCCTACAAAGACAAATAAAAGCGTTTCTAGCAACCCCAATTTATTTTCTCCATGACCTTTTTAATCATTTATTCACAGTGCCTACAATTTCATCTCAATACATTTATATAGAGTTTTCATTTATAATTTAGAACATATATAATTTTCATAATTAAGTAATTATAATTGATTACAAAAGTATCTATTTACATTTTTTAGCTTCTGGTTTTCAGTGACTGCAAAATTTGAGTTCCTGTCACTCTAGTTGGAACTATATTGGCCTAATGTGACTCATTCTAGTTTCTATCGCAGCCCATGCCAAACTCACCTTAACCATCTGCAGTTAATGATGCTTCAGTGCAATTGTCATTCACCTGAAAGTTCCTCCTTCAGTCTTCTTTGTCCTGTTTTCACTCTTCCCTAAGGATTATATTCCTCTTCTGTAGCTCTTTTCAAATCTTTTGCATTTCAAAGTGCCGTAAGTATTAACCGCGATGTTCTATTAAGATGCATAATAGGCCGGGCGCGGTGGCTCACGCCTGTAATCCCAGCACTTTGGGAGGCCGAGGCGGGTGGATCACGAGGTCAAGAGATCGAGACCATCCTGGTCAACATGGTGAAACCCTGTCTCTACTAAAAATACAAAAAATTAGTTGGGCATGGTGGCGAGTGCCTGTAATCCCAGCTACTCGGGAGGCTGAGGCAGGAGAATTGCCTGAACCCAGGAGGCGGAGGTTGCGGTGAGCCGAGATCGCGCCATTGCACTCCAGCCTGGGTAACAAGAGTGAAACTCCGTCTCAAAAAAAAAAAAAAAAAAATGCATAATAATCTTCTTGGAAAGATTATAAAAGTCCTTTATTCAGTGCCATAAAGATGGAGACACCAGACCAAATTAGTATCTTTTTTTTGTTGTTGTTTGTTTTTTGAGACGGAGTTTCGCTCTTGTTACCTGGGCTGGAGTGCAATGGTGCGATCTCGGCTCACCGCAACCTCCGCCTCCCGGGTTCAGGCAATTCTCCTGCCTCAGCCTCCTGAGTAGCTGGGATTACAGGCACGTGCCACCGTGCCCAGCCAATTTTTTGTAATTTTAGTAGAGACAGGGTTTCACCATGTTGACCAGGATGGTCTCGATCTCTTGACCTCGTGATCCACCCGCCTCGGCCTCCCAAAGTGCTGGGATTACAGGCTTGAGCCACCGCACCCGGCCCCAAATTAGTACCTTAATATGCCGTTTACAATCCCTGGAAGCAGACATCATGATGCCCATTTGACCTATCATCTTTTCCATGAATTTTGCCTACAATAGAGGAAGCTGACAGAGAGTGAGATTGTTTTGCCAAAGACAAATAGAAACTTTCAGTGTTGATCGATAAATACTGGATCCCTGTCTTTACAACCCTGAGTGTCATCTACTCCCACTTAAGAGACATAACTCTAAAAGAAAACATTGTAGAGTTAGGTGATCACTGGGTATCAGTCCAGTCACAGCAGGAATAAAAACGTACATGCTGCATGGGAGTGTTCAAGTATATACCCACACACACACAAACACACACACTAGAAAAACATTATGCTGAAAATTTAGATCACTAAGAATATGTTCAGAGGCACTGTTTTAGGAAACCCCGGTATGGGTAAATAAAATATAATTAGTCACAAAATTTAGTACTCCCCATTATGGTATTTTAAAAGCACTTAATCAAATTATGTTAGAAAAAAACACTCTGATGAGAAACATTTCTTTGGCATGAGCAGACTTGGAAGGATTGGTAAGGACAGGCTTTGTCCACTGTCTCTGTTTGAATCCCAATTCTAGCTCTTGCTGATGAAAATTTTCAACTTATTGAAGCTTTGCTGCTGTTTATCCAGCTCTTTCTGAAAACTTTAATGGGTAAGGAGACAAATTCAATATACATTTTGTCTACAACTCTTCCTTCTATAGTAAGTATTTTACTCTTTGCTTGCCTTAGTATTCCTTTAATACAAAAGATCATTTGTCTTTTTTTTATGTATATATGAATTTCCATATTAGTAACAGTGACCAAAACAGGACTATCGATGACTTTATTTTCTGTTGTGTCAACTAAATATTTAGTTAGTAACTGTCTTTGCTTGTCTGCTTGTTTGTTTTACAATTAACTGCTTAATTTGGAAGGTTATTGTGAGCTGCCAAAATAGAATACCACCGACTGGGTGACATAAACACCAGAAATTATTTCTCACAGTTCCGGAGGATGGAAGCCCAGGATCAAGGTGCCAAGGTGTCTAATGAGGCAGACACTTCTTTCTGGCTTGCAGGTGGCCACATGCTTCCACTACACGTGGTCTTTTCTCTGTCCATGCCTGGGGAGAGAGCGTGATATCTAGTGTTCTTTCATAAGGACCTTGGATTGAGAACCCACCCTTAGGATCTCATTAACTTAATTACCTCCTTAAAGTTCCTGGCTCCAATACATTCCCATTCTGAGGTCCTAGGGTTTAGAGCTTCAGCATAGGAATCTCGGAGGCACAAAGTTCAATCTATAACAGATACTTATTACATATTGTTCATAATATTAAAATAATCAATTTTGCTAGAGTAGTAACATCTTATTCTGTTGTCCCCTCATCATAAATGAAATAAAATAAACTACAGACACCCAGTTTGAGATACACAGATAGTTTTTAGTTATAACTATGTCCCAAAGATTAAATGTTATATATTTATGCTTTTGATAAAATCTGAAATTCATATTAAACTGAGCACCTTGTACTTTTATTTGGTAAATCTGGCAAATCTCATTCCTCGCCCCTTTACCTCCAATATTAGGCACTTATTCCCTTAGCCATTGACAGCACTTAGCCAATTCCCCTTTTGGGATTTGCCCTCAACTGAACAGAGCCTCCTTGACTAAAGTTATGTCGCCTATACAGAGCATGTGTACTTACAGTGGATACTTCTATAAGAATATGTAGGCCTGGACCCCTTGCTTCAATTTAAGTCTGAAATTCCATCCCAGATGCAGAACTCCCTGAAAGATTTGCTGAGGGCCTTTTTGTAACAAAAATCAAAATTTAACTTCTCTCTCTGCTCAATCCCATTTTCTTTACTCCTCTAGAAGTGTTGATCCCAGGAATTCTCCCCAGTAAATTTCATGCATGTAGATCTCCATCTCAGAGTCAGCTTCCTGGGAACCCGATGCATTAGCTGGATTACCCAAAGCATTCCCCACTTCGAAAAGATTCCCCACTTTTAATAGGACTCAAAGAAGAAACGGGCTCTGTTAAAGATGCAGACTACTGTGCAGCTAGTCCAACCATTTGGGACACATGGTCTGTTAACCCAACCTTATTAAACTCTAATTATTATTATTATTTTTATTATTTTGAGATGGAGTTTCGCTCTTGTTACCAGGCTGCAGTGCAATGGCGAGATCTTGGCTCACCGCAACCTCCGCCTCCTGGGTTCAGGCAATTCTCCTGCCTCAGCCTCCTGAGTAGCTGGGATTACAGGCACGCGTCACCATACCCAGCTAACTTTTTGTGTATTTTTAGTAGAGACAGGTTTCACCATGTTGACCAGGATGGTCTTGATCTCTTGACCTCGTGATCCACCCGCCTCAGCCTCCCAAAGTGCTGGGATTACAGGAGTGAACCACCATGCCTGGCCTAACTCTAATTATTTTATCATCCCACATGGCCTCAGAATAAGGCCCAAATGCAAAATTATGACACTTACCTTTAGGGTATTGAAGTAAGGTCAAGCCATCTGCAGAGGAGAATTACACATTTAAAAAACCAAACAAAGCAATTTTTGATATGGTACTAGACCTAGGTGGTATGAAGTGCCTGACCGGGAAACGAAATAACCTTGTGGCCAAAACAGCTCGTCATGAGCTGAGCCATCAAGTCATCAAGTCATAAGATCATCAAGTCATCAAAGCTACCAAGTCATAAGATAGGGCACAGCAGTAATCCATATAAAGACAAAAGAGGCACTTCCTGGATGAGCAATGGGAAGAACCAGAACAGAGTAAGATGCATTAACAAGCGACCCAGGCCCTGTATCTCTCACTGTTGCACCAGGGCTCTGCCTCTTGGAGTGTGTGTTTGGGGGTTACGGTTAAAGAAATGAGCAAGCTTGGTTTACAGATCGATCAGCTTGGTGGTGAACATCTGAGCAAACAGAAAGTGATGCATTTTTGCCCCACTCAGGAGAGTGCTTGGAAGACAGTGGAGAGTGGAAATTTGCATGGGTACAGAATAATGTCCACTGCTTGTGGGAGAGAAGGTGTGAGGCAGGCACATAGGCACACATATAGTTTGCCTCACCGATCAAGGACCCAGCAAAAGAAACATTGGAAGATTGAGGACAAGGAGGCCCAGGAAAGACCGGATGGATGAGTGGCTCAGACTGGGCAGAGAGTGAGAGGAGGTCTATGATCCTGGGACCACCCCTCAGTAGGCATCTGTGGCAAGGGAGATGCTCCTTTATCAGATGGAACAAATGAGGTTGGAAAGAAAAACAGCAATGATGAACGCTGAGACCTAAAGGAGCAACGGTTTGACACCACGGCACAGAGGGAGCAGGGAGGAAACAGCTTCACTTCTACTGCATTCCCCGTTAGCATCTCATCACGCTGTGGATGTCAGCAAACTTCTGTTCCATGCTTTTCCCAGCACTTATGGAATTGATTTACTCATTATTCCAGGCAGGGGTGGAGGCCGTGCAGGGGTTCGATGACAGGGACCTTGTCTCACCAAGAGTCTGGCTACCACTTTCACTAAGTGCTAAGAGCAGAGGCCAGCACAAAGTCCCTGACATGTTGCAACTCCCTGGGAATGACAGGTCGGGGCAGCCAGCCTCCCAGGGAGAGTAGGACATGCTGAAGGAATTCCATCCTATAGGGGACAGGAATGTTCTCGTGAGAAAATAAATGATTTTTAAATACATTTTTTTCTTCCTTTGCCCACATGTTTCTGCCACCATTGTCCTCTGTGGACATTCAGAATTCTTTACTTCCCAATATGCTGTTCCACAAATATTGCTTTTGACTTAGAAATCTGTGTTATGGGAATTGCCACTTGATATTTTGTGTGTGAAAATTCCATTACAAGCTGCTTGCTTGATAAAACCAACGTGAATTATGGAAGGAACAGGGACAGTGTCACCTGAGAGTAGGAAGTGACAGCTGCTTGTCTAAGGAATAGACTCTAAGAGGGAGCGTAATGTCTGGTGTCTGTCTCACTGAACGTCCTTAGGACTGACATCTGCGGAAAGTGGAAAGAAAGCATAACGGGGCGAGGAAAGAAAACAACTTGTTCTTCAGACCTGATGGCCTCGGAACCCGACAGGACGCCCTGGAGCTGGAGAGGGCTGCGTTGTTTCACACTGATGGCCCTGGGAACCCGACAGGACGCCCTGGAGCTGGAGAGGGCTGCGTTGTTCCCCACTGATGGCCTCGGAACCCGACAGGACGCCCTGGAGCTGGAGAGGGCTGCGTTGTTTCACACTGATGGCCCCGGGAACCCGACAGGACGCCCTGGAGCTGGAGAGGGCTGCGTTGTTCCCCACTGATGGCCTCGGAACCCGACAGGACGCCCTGGAGCTGGAGAGGGCTGCGTTGTTTCACACTGATGGCCTCGGAACCCGACAGGACGCCCTGGAGCTGGAGAGGGCTGCGTTGTTTCACACTGATGGCCCCGGGAACCCGACAGGACGCCCTGGAGCTGGAGAGGGCTGCGTTGTTTCACACTGATGGCCTCGGAACCCGACAGGACGCCCTGGAGCTGGAGAGGGCTGCGTTGTTTCACACTGATGGCCCCGGGAACCCGACAGGACGCCCTGGAGCTGGAGAGGGCTGCGTTGTTTCACACTGATGGCCTCGGAACCCGACAGGACGCCCTGGAGCTGGAGAGGGCTGCGTTGTTTCACACTGATGGCCTCGGAACCCGACAGGACGCCCTGGAGCTGGAGAGGGCTGCGTTGTTTCACACTGATGGCCCCGGGAACCCGACAGGACGCCCTGGAGCTGGAGAGGGCTGCGTTGTTTCACACTGATGGCCCCAGGAACCCGACAGGACGCCCTGGAGCTGGAGAGGGCTGCGTTGTTCCCCACTGATGGCCCCGGGAACCCGACAGGACGCCCTGGAGCTGGAAAGGGCTGCATTGTTCCCCACTGACGGCCTCAGGAACCCGACAGGACGCCCTGGAGCTGGAGAGGGCTGCGTTGTTTCACACTGATGGCCCCGGGAACCCGACAGGATGCCCTGGAGCTGGAGAGGGCTGCGTTGTTCCCCACTGATGGCCCTGGGAACCCGACAGGACGCCCTGGTGCTGGAGAGGGCTGCGTTGTTCCCCACTGATGCCCCCGGAACCCGACAGGACGCCCTGGAGCTGGAAAGGGCTGCGTTGCTCCACACTGATGGCCTCGGAACCCGACAGGATGCCCTGGAGCTGGAAAGGGCTGCGTTGTTCCACACTGATGGCCCCGGGAACCCGACAGGACGCCCTGGAGCTGGAAAGGACTGCGTTGTTCCACACTGATGGCCCCGGGAACCCGACAGGACGCCCTGGAGCTGGAAAGGGCTGCGTTGTTCCCCACTGACGGCCTCAGGAACCCGACAGGATGCCCTGGAGCTGGAAAGGACTGCGTTGTTCCACACTGGGCCAAAGGACCCAGAACTTTACAACTCATCTCAATACGTCATTGAATATATAATGCACAAAGGAAGGAAATGACCTTAGAGGAAGGATCTTCAGAGCTTGAGTAATCCTGAAGGGGTGGACCAGTGAAGACTGTCTGCTGGTTACCCCCTCAGCCGTGGGGCAGGAGTCCCTGACAGAGATGTTGGTCATGTAACTCCATGTCGATCATCATCTATCCTTCAAATCAAAATAGGAACTCACTGCTTCTGGCATTTGCTTTAAACTCACAACAACTATATGGTGCTGTTTCCCCCCATCTCTAGAATACAAGCGTCCAGCGCCAGGGATGTGGAGGCAGGTTTAATAGTGAGTATACCTAACTATTTCAACTTTCAGACTTTTGATGACAGGGAGCCCTGCTTCCTGCCTCTCCCTTAGATGTGGTGGCTTTTGGAGGCCCTACTTTCCAAGAAAACAAACACTTCCACCAAGAAAGCCTGCATGGAATTGGAAGCTGAGATATGTCTGATGTCTTTAGGTCATTTTGGGCACCATATGCGATTGAAGGGCAAGCAGAGAAGGTGACACTATTGGCTCAGTTGATTAGTCTCACTTGCCAGGAGGAAACCATCTGAGCCAAAGGGACTGGATGTTGAAGCTAGGTGTCCCAGTGCACACTGTGGTACCCCTATGTCTGAAAGTAAAGGCCAGCACCTTGACAGAGATGAGACCACTGAGGACTCCGATCCATTAAGATTAACGAGACAACCTTATTCAGGCATGGTATAGGCAGAAGAAAAGAAAAGGGGAAACAGAAAATGAATGACAGACGGAGGAAGATATGCTCGTAATCATGGTCTAGTGACCCTTTACAGAGGCCACTCATGGTAGGTGTGGGTATTTTATCTTAGACATTTCTTTCTGCTCTCCATCAGTGTTCTACTGGTGCATAAATGGAGTCTAACATCCTAATTTAAGTTCCAAAAGGAAGTGTGAAATTTGAATCACATAGTGGTATACGAGGGCCAATGCTACTTTGTGACTCCCTGCTACTTAGCATGAGAAATTCTTCACGTCATCAAAAGGCGAGAAAGAATGCCGAGTGGATTAGTGGTTGAGTTTTGCTGGTAAGTCTCTGCTGGTCCTTCCCAGATACATTCTCTTACCCCGCCCTGCCGTGCTCTGTGACCTCCAAGGCTCTGCTCAATGTTCCTCGTCATCCTGGTCCTTAGCAGCTGGCTTCTAATTGAAAAAGCGTGATGGGATGCTAAAGGGGAGTGTAGTAGTGTAGTAGAGGTCAGGCTATTTCCTCCCTGCTCCCTCTGTGTCGTGGTGTCAAACCATTGCTCCTTTAGATCTCAGCATACATCACTGCTGTTTTTCTTAAACCTGACCACACTCTATTAATAGTCTCTTATTTACGTCTCATTATTTAAACCATTTTCAGGTGGATGCTGTTTCCTGATGAGACTCTCAAGTTCCAGATTATTTGAATTAATAGTATCCCTATGGTTGGCTGGGCATGGTGGCTCATGCCTGTATTCCCAGCACTTTGGGAGGCTGAGGCGGGTGGATCACAAGGTCAAGAGATCGAGACCATCCTGGTCAACATGGTGAAATCCTGTCTCTACTAAAAATACAAAAATTAGCTGGGCATGGTGGTGCGTGCCTGTAGTCCCAGCTACTTGGGAGGCTGAGGCAGGAGAATTGCTTGAACCCAGAAGGCGGAAGTTGCAGTGAGCCGAGATCATGCCATTGCACTCCAGCCTGGGTAACAAGAGCGAAACTCTGTCTCAAAAAAAAAAAAAAAAAAAAAAGAAAGAAAGAAACAGTATCCCTATGGTCTAACATAAACATGTGACCTCTAAATCTCTTAATTTCTGTATGCTTAAGCATCCATTGGTCTCATTTAAAATAGCCATGCTGTTGGTGTAGGGTGTCTGGTGTATCTAGATTTATCTGTACAAGTTTGTTGTTATCCGTCATCTGCTCCTAATTCATTTGGTGTGCTCATCAATACAGAACTTCAACCAATAGTCAGCAAGCCAAAACCCACTCTTCAGTGAGTCATGCACGGCTTTCTAAGAGTTTGGAAATGAAGTTTCTTAATGAATATAAAGCAAAGCAAAGGAAGTGCCTATGACAGGCAACACCCTCCAAACCACCCAACAAAACCGTGTACCATGACTTGATGGTAGAGAGGAGAAACAGCTTCCAAAGGCTGAAGAGATTTACTTGGCCCCCAGGCTGCCTGAGATGCTGGGTAATCAGTGCTCCTTGGATACTGTTACCTGAAGCCTCTTAAGCACTTTTCTGCTATTTTTACTTCAGGGTGGGGCTTAGGTCTCTTTCCCCTTCTCTGCTGTCTCTATTTTTTTATTAACATGTCAAGGACTAAAACCTGTGTCTTCCATTGATTAAATTGGTCCCCTTGCTTAACTTTTATCTCAGATCATTTCTGAATTTTTGAACTCATTCTAAATATTTATTTTGAATTGATATTTTAAGTGCCTTAGGCTAGTCCTGGCACATATGTGCTCAATAAAAATTCTTCCTTGAAAATAAGATGTGCATTTGACGGATTGCAGAGATGGGGATGAGAAAGAGCAGAACTGTTGTTCTAGACACGCTATAGCAAGTATGTGGGATTCATAATCTCTTGTGCCATCATTCATTTTTATTAAACGCATGGGCTGCCACCTCAGGCTTCTGCGACTCCTTACAAAGTTATTATTTCTTTACTCTCGGTGACAGGAGATTGATCAAAGCTGCTTGTAGAAATCTAAATAACATCAGTAACATCAGTGAGTTGGTCGTGTTATTTTGAACTTGTCCAGGGTATTTTTCCAGAACAAAAGTCTGTAAATGAAATCTTGAGACATAAGCCTCAGCTGCTATTGTCAACCAATAGATGTATGACCTTAGTTTAAGATTGTGGGATAAAGGCTGATAAGCCTAAAGGACTGCATGTGCTTTTCTTTTGTGATTGTTTTAACTAAATAATTATATACATAGTATATTATAATTACATGCATCAGCTATATCATATATCATATATCATATTATACTAAAAGGAATTCAAGACTTTTTATTCTGTTACATTGAGACACAGTTTAAAAGGAAATTATAGATGTTTTGCCAGGACAGAGATTTATCTCGCTGGTAAGCTCAAATTCGTGCTTATCAGGCCTTGCTTCTGACTCATCAGAGTATCTGTTAAGACATCCCAATAATATCAGCAAATGGGAAACACACACAAAAGGTTTTATTTATTTAATATTCTAAGTTTAGCTGTCATTAACCTATGAAATAGCTATTTTGAGAAAATTCATTTTCTAAACATTTGTTAAATTCTTTCACTTATCCTACAGATATTTCTTAAACCTCTATTTTTTCTCAGTTACCTAAAAATAGAATAATATTTGAGTTCCCACCGAGAATACAGGTTCAATAATTGAATTTAACTTTGAAAGTGATATTGCCAAATGTCCAGTGTACAATTGTTTGCTTTACCATATAAATATTCATTTTGTTATATATTTTTAACTAGGACTTTCTTCCTCACTTCGTTGTTTTCTTCCCAGTAAGGCAAAAACATGCAAACTGTGTTTATGGATAGTTTGCCCAGGTGAGAACTGCTCACAATAGTCATCATAACTGCTATTGTCTGCTGAATGTTTTTTCTTTCTTGCAGGAATTGAGCTGAGTCCCTTACACAGTTTTCAGTTACTCCAAAAGAACCCGAGTACTGCAGTTGCCCTCTTTTTACAAATGGAGAAACTGAAGCTAACACATGATATGAAGTTTGCTCAATGTCCTCAGACCATATTGTTAGGAATATTGACATTCGAGCACAGACATTTGACTCCCAGGCTGGTGCAGTGCAGTGAGTCCGATGTTCCACCCACATTTCCACCACTGCATGTTCCTGGCAGCAACTGAGGCAATGGCTGTTGCTGGGCTGGAGCTCCCTGTGCGGCTGTTGGGTAAACTGACTACAGCAAAGGGAAGAGATAACTCCAATTGCACTCAATGCAAAATGGCATTTTTTGTAGGAAAATCGCCTCAAAAAAATGGTACGCATGTGGTAAATTGTTTCTGCAATGGCAGTCATCAGCAATCTAACCTCCTACTCCAACTGGGCACTTCTTTTGTGAACTTTTTTGTTAAATCTAAATGAAGTAAATTGCAGCCTGACCCTTCCTCTATTATCGATATCTTGTTTAAATGAAATGACATTTCTATCCCATCAGTGATTTGTCAGCAAACCCCGGGCAACTGAAAAGGATTATATTTATGCACACGGTGAAAGGAAAAACTTGAGCCAGATTAAATGTAAAGGATTTATTTGGGCAACGAACAATGTGTGAATTGGGCAGTCCCTGGACTGCAGATTTAGAGACGCTCCAGGGGTGCCTTGTGGTCAGAAGAAATTAACAGACAAACAGGTAAAGTGAGGTACAGAAATAGGAAGTGAGGTGCAGAAACAGGTGCACTGACACAACTCCATATTGCCACAGTTTGAACACTCATCCACGTAGGAAGTATGGCTGCCGAGACTGGCCAAGACGCAGAGATTTTTCCAGCACATGCTCCTGAGTTACGTTTTCGATCTTGTCTACCAATTAAGTTAGGTTGCAGGTCACCCACAAGGACTCAGCTACTGAAGGACAGAGTCCTCCAAGCCCAGATTGAGTTTGCTTTAACAGCATATTTTATTGTTAAAAAGAAAGTGTTATTTTTTACAAAAAGCTAGAACTTGACTTTAGAAATATTGATCCCTTTCACCAATATAAATTAATGACATGACACACATACTAAACCACATGCAATTATTTGGTAATGACTTGTAATCAGAAGTAATTTCTCAAGGAGTAAATTGAGTATTCATTAGAAAACATAACCACTATTAATTACGTTAGTTATTTCCATTAAAAAGCCAAAATGTGTTTTTATATAAATCTGAGGATTATTTTAATTTCTATCTTTGAGAATTCTCTCATTCTCTATATTTTCTAAAAATAAAAAGAAAATGAGCATATGGATATTGATATATATCTCGTGTCTACAGTGTATGAGGACTTACTTAAATTATTTCTGTAACAATTTTTAATCTGTACTGATAGGAACTTTTAGAGCCCCAAAACTGATTCAGTGTTTTCACGAAGAATGTAAAATAGTTTTGTACCACAAAATATGAAGTATCTTTCATATTTTAATATTTACTCCCTGTATAATGAGTAGCATTACAGTTTCTTTAGTACAATGTTATGATGAAGACTAGTCTCATAATCACAGTAGAATTTTTTGTTAGGCTTATTTTCCATCATCTCTTGTTATTTACTTTGTACTCTTTGAAGCTGGGCTATATACCAGCTTATGAATATTACTGCTGTTTTTCTGCTTCTATATCATAGCTTGAGTTACTTTTTCTTTTTCTTCTTCTTTATTATTATTATTGGTGCACCAATTTATTCAGTTTCCAGAGTTCATTTACATTATCTTTTTTAATTGAGGTGAAATTCACATAACATTAAATTGACTGTGTTTAAGGGAACAGTTCAGTGAGTGAGTGGCATTTAGGACACTGCTGTG